>NC_084738.1:6609515-6724515 GCF_033978785.1 Entelurus aequoreus
ATCATTGACAAATTCCCTCAAAATGTTCAACAAACGGCAAACAATATTCACCAATTTGTAAATAAATAAAGAGTAGTTCCACATACCTTATGAATAAACATGTCTAGTTATTCCAACTGTTGGTTGCTGAAATGCATTTTTAGCAAGCTAATGCTACAAACATGGTATCCTCCAAGCCCCGCCCCCTCCTAGAAAAAGGGCTTTTGTTTTCTTCCACTTCCTGTTTGCTAGTTGGACAAGAAAACTGTGCACCTACAGACAAATAATGTTCACCAACTTGTAAAAAACATAAGTAGTTCCACATATGTTATAAACAAACAACATGCGCTAGTTATTCCACCTGTTGGTTGTTAAAATGAATTTTTAGCAAGCTAATGCTACAAACATAGTATCCGCCAAGCCCCGCCCCTTCCGAGACAAAGGCTTTGTTTTCTTCCACTTCCTGTTTGCTAGTTGGACAAGAAAACTGTGCACCTCCAGACAAATAATGTTCACCAACTCGTAAAAAACATAAGTAGTTCCACGTATGTTATAAACAAACAACATGCGCTAGTTATTCAAACTGTCTATTGTTAAAATTAAGTTTTAGCGGCATTTCTGGGTGTTGTTGATAAATGGCTTTCGCTTTGCATAGTAGAGTTTTAACTTGCACTTACAGATGTAGCAACAAACTGTATGGTTACTGACAGTGGTTTTCTGAAGTGTTCCTGAGCCCATGTGGTGATATCCTTTACACACTGATGTCGGTTTTCGATGCCTGAGGGATCCAAGGTCACGGGCGTTGCCGCTTACGTGCAGTGATTTCTCCAGATTCTCTGAACCTTTTGATGATATTCCGGAGCGTAGATGGTGAAATCCCTAAATTCCTTGCAATAGCTGCTTGATAAATGTTGTACTTACCATGACTAGGGAAGGTTGTTTGGATTGTGTCAAGTGTTGGACAATTTGCTCACAAAGTGGTGACCCTCGCCCCGCCCTTGCTTGTGAATGACTGAGCATTTCAGGGAAGATGCTTTTATACCCAATCACGGCACCCACCTGTTCCCATATTATGCTGGGTAGATGAAAATAAGATGAAAAATAAGCAAATAATAGTAAAAGACGACACGCTGCTGTCATCCCCAGCCAATGACTGGAGATAACGGTGACATTTCCAGAACGTGACTGCCTCAGAGACGCTTTGGGCAGGTCGTGGGCGCAATCGGCAACGCCACAGAGCACCCCTGCACACTCTGATAAAGCCAGGGGGATCATCTGAATCCACCAAGAAAGGCTGACATCATTGACCAAATACAGAATGGAATATGTGTGCTTCTTTAGGCTGTTAAGTCACGGGGTTAATCCAGTCATTAACCTCTGACAAGCACATCGTGGCGATCAAGTGGACATGTGTTGAGATATTCCAGGAATTTACAGTAGAAAAGCTGCAGGCTGCATTTGTAACGCTAAGAATAACGGCCGAGCCTCGCCGCTGTGTGTGTTCTTATGTACATATAGGAGGATGGAGGTCACATGGCATGCTTTTTTTGAAAGTACAGTTTTCTTCCAAACTGCCCCCGGGGGCTTTGTGCCGCATGAACGGGCGTAAGGATGGGAGTGCATGGCGGGAAAGACTCGAGATTATGCTCCTACACTTCAGGGCGCAGCTTCCGGTCTGCAGGCCAGGGTCTCCTAAAGAGCCCAAACAACCCAATTTAAGTTAAGTCAAGTTAAGAGTTCAAGTTCAAGTACCAATGATTGTCACACACACACACACTAGGTGTTGTGAAATGTGTCCTCTGCCTTTGACCCATCCCCTTGTTCACCCCCTGGGAGGTGAGGGGAGCATTATTCATGTGTGAATAATATAAATACAGTCTATTATACAGCATTATTCATGTGTGAATAATATAAATACAGTCTATTATACAGCATTATTCACATGTGAATAATATAAATACAGTTTATTTTACATCATTATTCACATGTGAATAATATATATACATACAGTCTATTATACAGCATTATTCACGTGTGAATAATATAAATACAGTCTATTATACAGCATTATTCATGTGTGAATAATATAAATACAGTCTATTATACAGCATTATTCACGTGTGAATAATATAAATACAGTCTATTATACAGCATTATTCACGTGTGAATAATATAAATACAGTCTATTATACAGCATTATTCACGTGTGAATAATATAAATACAGTCTATTATACAGCATTATTCATGTGTGAATAATATAAATACAGTCTATTATACAGCATTATTCACATGTGAATAATATAAATACAGTTTATTTTACATCATTATTCACATGTGAATAATATATATACATACAGTCTATTATACAGCATTATTCACGTGTGAATAATATAAATACAGTCTATTATACAGCATTATTCATGTGTGAATAATATAAATACAGTCTATTATACACTCAAGTACAGTCAGAGTACCAATGATTGTCACACATACACTAGGTGTGGCGAAATTATTCTCTGCATTTGACCCATCACTCTTGATCACCCCCTGGGAGGTGAGGGGAGCAGTGAGCAGCAGCGGTAAACAATGTAAACAAACGCCATGGGTGGATCTACACCTGACATCCACTGTAATGATACCAAGTACAGGAGCGTATCTCGTCAAAACTACTTTTTAAAATTCATATTATGTTTATAAAGTCAGGAAATACGCCCCTGGACACATGAGGACTTTGAATATGACCCATGTATGACCCTGTAACTACTTGGTATCGGATTGATACCTAAATTTGTGGTATCATCCAAAAGTAATGTAAAGCATCCAAACAACAAGTGATTATTACATTTGAACAGAAGTGTAGATAGAACATGTTGAAAGAGAAAGTAAGCAGATATTAACAGTAAATGATTGTGGAGGTCTTGCTCCTCCAGGTTCTTCGGACCACCAGTTACCGACATGACAGCGGCAAGCATGGTTTGATACAAAGATTTATTTTTCAATAAATGTCTTTGGTCTTGCTTTTCAGCCATCGAGTTGTGTCAGTCTCTCGAGCACATGAATGGTTTCTCTCCAGAGTGTCGTCCGTCTTGTTCTCGCTCTCGTTCGTGCTCGTGCTTCACCAACCGCCATCAACTGACTGCTGCCTTCAACAGAGCGACAGGTGATATCAGACAAACACTCCCAGCTGTGTCACCCACGCACCTTTTTCTTACACTGAAATTGTGGCTGTCCCACGAGGCGCACCAATAAGCTTGTTTATACATGTACAATAAAAACTCCCGATAGGAAGTGGCCATTTGTTATATTTGCTACATGGATTCATGCACATGCCATAGGGCCAATTTCCATCTGGCAGGTTGACGATACACCGAGGGCCATAAAAAGTTCAGTCCAACAGCACCAACATCAGACATAAACAACAAAATACATGGACTGGGATGTAATAATGCAAATACAATAAAGTGGATACCCGCGTAAAACAGCAGATTGCTGCATGACCTCAGCTCAGGACAGATCCACAATGAATGAAATAAGTTTATTTCGGTCATATAATCAACCATGAACCATTTTGTGTGATCAGTTCAACAGTACAGATTATACATATTTAACAATCATACACATTTACTTTCAGGTTCAAACGCGGAACTATCTCTTAAACAAAGACAAGAAGCAAGGAATCAAACAGAGACATGAGGAGAGCGCGTGCACTTGTACCCTCGTACAATGGAGGGAGCTCCACGCCTCCTCATTTATTTGGGCATTTCCTGATTACATAGCTGCAGCTGCTTCTAAGGGGAGGGGGCCATAAACAGCTGCTGCATTGGGTCATTAACAGTTCAAACAAAAAAGTTGCTTGGAGCGGTGTCAGGTTTGCCCCCCCTCTGCTTGTAGATTTCGGGTACTTCCTGTGGCTGTCCAATAGATCAAAGAAACCGACACCCCCACGTCGCATCCCATCGCACACAGTGGAGGTTTACAAGCGGTAGGCTTTTTGCTCGATAAGATCAAAGACAGCTTTTGTCTTCTCGCAGGGCAACCTGAACTCATGGGAAAACAAGTTGTGCGATAACTTATATACAATTATTCGGACTTTTACACACAAAAAGAAAAGAAAAAAGAATGAGTGAAAAAGGAATAGACTGAAGCCAAAGCTTATATTTGCCTATCCTATACCTTCACTGAAAAGAAGATTACCTGGAACATCAACGTTCCGTACAGGCAGGTCAGTCTAGTACCCGCACTCTTTTACGACGATGTCACGCTATTGTAAAGTGTGCAGAATGTGGCTTGGCATTGTATTGCTGAAATAAGCAGGGGCGTCCATGAGAAAGACGTTGCCTGGATGGCAACTTATGTTGCTCCAAAAGCTGTATGTACCTTTCAGCGTTAATAAGGCCTTCACAGATGTGTAAGTTACCCATGTCTTGGGCACTAATACACCCCCATACCATCACACATGCTGCCTTTTACACTTTGCGCCTAGAACAAACCGGACGGTTCTTTTCCTCTTTGTTCCGGAGGACACAACGTCCACAGTTTCCAAAAACAATTTGAAATGTGGACTCGTCAGACCACAGAACACTTTGACACTTTACACCAGTCCATCTTAGATGAGCTCGGGCCTAACAAAGCCAGCGGCATTTCTGGGTGTTGTTGATAAATGGCTTTTGCTTTGCATAGTAGAGTTTTAACTTGCAATTGCGGATAAAGCGACAAACTGTAGTTACTGACAGTGGTTTTCTGAAGTGTTCCTGAGCCCATGTGGTGATATCCTTTACACACTGATGTCGTTTTTTGAGGCAGTACCGCCTGAGGGATCGAAGGTCCGTAATATCATGGCTTACGTGCAGTGATTTCTCCCACTGTCAGTAACTACAGTTTGTCGCTTTATCTGCAAGTGCAAGTTAAAACTCTACTATACAAAGCGAAAGCCATTTATCAACAACACCCAGAAACGGCGCCGGCTTTGTTAGGCCCTTGCTCAACTAAGATGGACTGATGCAAAGTGGAAAAGTGTTCTCTGGTCTGACGAGTCCACATTTCAAATTGTTTTTGGAAATTGTGGACCTTGTGTCCTCTGGACCAAAGAGGAAAAGAACCATCCGGATTGTTCTAGGCGCAAAGTGTAAAAGGCAGCATGTGTGATGGTATGGGGGTGTATTAGTGGCCAAGACATGGGTAACTTACACATCTGTGAAGGCACCATTAATGCTGAAAGGTACATACAGCTTTTGGAGCAACATATGTTGCCATCCAAGCAACGTTACCATGGACGCCCCTGCTTATTTCAGCAAGACAATGCCAAGCCACATTCTGCATGCGTTACAACGGCGTGGCTTTGTCATAAAAGAGTGGCGATAACAACACACGTCATTGTGCATGTTTCTTCAAATTTGAGTAGTGAGAGAATTCCTTGTTAATATTTTTGAAATGGTGCGCAATAAACAAGGCTCAGTTTATGACCAGAAAAAACAACAATAAGCAGATACCCGTTCATATTTACGGCACACAAGAACTCCAGACTTTCAATGGGGATCATCAGGGTGCTGCTCAGTAGTCCATCTTACCGTGGGGGGGGTGAAGTGGCAAAGGCGTGTATGTGTGCATATCTGGGTGGGTAGTAGTCGTCTCTGGGTGGGTAGTAGTCGTCTCTGGGTGGGTAGTAGTCGTCTCTGGGTGGGTAGTAGTCGTCTCTGGGTGGGTAGTAGTCGTCTCTGGGTGGGTAGTAGTCGTCTCTGGGTGGGTAGTAGTCGTCTCTGGGTGGGTAGTAGTCATCTCTGGGTGGGTAGTAGTCGTCTCTGGGTGGGTAGTAGTCGTCTCTGGGTGGGTAGTAGTCGTCTCTGGGTGGGTAGTAGTCGTCTCTGGGTGGGTAGTAGTCGTCTCTGGGTGGGTAGTAGTCGTCTCTGGGTGGGTAGTAGTCGTCTCTGGGTGGGTAGTAGTCGTCTCTGGGTGGGTAGTAGTCGTCTCTGGGTGCGTGTTTTGTCCATAAGTCAACATCCCACACTGCAAACACTGAAATCTAAGTAAGATGAAATATGTCAAATAAGGGTGATATTTGCTTATTTTCTGTCTGATAAGATCATTCTTCTCACTAAGCAGATTTTATGTTAGAGTGTTTTACTTGTTTTAAGTGTTTTGGTCCTAAATGATGTCAGTAAGATATTACAGCTTGTTGCTGAGATTTGATGAGCTATATTGAGTAAAACATGCTTGAAAGTAGAATATCAACTGTTGTGTCATCAACACTCACAAGTAGAAAACTACTTTTTTAAAGTCATCATTTCTTACTTATTTCTTAAAAATCCTGATGCCGAGCGCATATCATTATGTCAAGATAATGGCACTAGCATTTACTTCATTTTAGAATATTTTTCAACATATTAAGCAAAAAGGTCTCATTTTTTTTCTACCAATAAAAGTGCACTTGTTATTAGTGAGAATATACTTATTTGAAGCTATTTTTGGCTTCATTGAGGTTAGCTAATTTGACTTGTTTTGGAAAGTCTTGACAAGCTGAATGTTCTTCTTCTATTGGCAGATCATTTTGCTTAGTTCAAATAAAATACCGTATTTATAATAATAATAATAGATTTTATTTGTAAAAAGCCCTTTACATTGAGCAAACAACCTCAAAGTGCTACAGCGTATCAAAATAAAAAGATAATAAAAAATAAAAATAAATAAAAACTTGAACAGCCAAATAGCTAAAACTAGTATGCATATACTGTATCTAAAGGGTTTTTAAGCCTTTTTTTAAAAGCATCCACAGTCTGTGGTGCCCTCAGGTGGTCAGGGAGAGCGTTCCACAGACTGGTAGCGGCGGACTATAAGTCGCAGTTTTTTTTCATAGTTTGGCCGACTTTTACTCAGGAGCGACTTATGTGTGAAATGATGAACACATTAGCGTAAAATATCCAATAATATTATTGATGTCATTGACGTAAGAGACTAGACGTATAAGATTTCATGGGATTTAGCGATTAGGAGTGACAGATTGTATAGCATGTTCTATATGTTATAGTTATTTGAATGACTCTTACCATATGTGAGGTTAACATAGCAGTTGGTTATTTATGCCTCATATAACGTACACTTATTCAGCCTGTTGTTCACTATTCTTTACACATTTTAAATTGCCTTTCAAATGTCTATTCTTGCTGTTGGCTTTTAGCAAATACATTTCCCCCCCAAAAATGCGACTTATACTCCAGTGCGACTTATATATGTTTTTTTCCTTCTTTATTATGCATTTTCGGCAGGTGCGATTTATACTCCGGTGCGACTTATACTCCGAAAAATACGGTATATTGTGTCTATCCCATCAAGCTAAGGTTTTCGTTTGGATTCTGGATTATTTTTTGGAATTTTAGTCATTTTTGGTCAAATTTTCTGGTTCTGCGGTTCCACTTTATTTGACATTTTCTGCAAAGATATGACAGCAATAATGCAA
The DNA here is from genome assembly GCF_033978785.1 of Entelurus aequoreus. Classification (NCBI taxonomy): domain Eukaryota; kingdom Metazoa; phylum Chordata; class Actinopteri; order Syngnathiformes; family Syngnathidae; genus Entelurus; species Entelurus aequoreus. The sequence goes on from NC_084738.1 coordinate 6,616,946, forward strand.
ATGACTAAATAGTACATAAATAATGACATGAAACCAATGGTCAATCATTTTTATCCATTTAAACTCCTGAATTGTGTCTTAAGTGCAGCTGTCCTGTCAAGTTAACGTTTTTGTTCAAGTTCAGATTCTTAGAGTTTTAGACATTTTCACAAAATGTCTCTGCTTCTGCAGGTCCACTATATTGGACTTTCTTGTGAGAAGAATAAAGCAATGGTGCAAAATGTTGAAATAATATGAGCAACAACATAGAAGGACGGGTAAATCATTTGTATATGTTTGAAGTCCTAAATTGTGTCTTTATCCCATTATTCTAAGGTTTTTGTTTAGGTTCTGGATTCTTTTTGGACATTTTTTGTTAAAATTTTTTGGATCTGCGGGTCCACTTTGTTTGATTTTCCTGCAAAAAGATGAAAGCAATAAAGCAAAATGTCTAAATGAAATCACGAGTAACAACATACTTTTTCATGTTTTAAGTCTTAAATTGTGTCTTTATCCACCAAGCTAAGGTTTTCGTTTTGATTCTGGATTCTTTTTGGAATGTTGGACATTTTTGTCAAAATTTTAAGGTTTTGAGAGTCCACTTTCACTTTTTCCGCAAAAAGATAAATGCAATATTTCAAAAATGTTTAAATGATAACAAGAGTAACTGATCCATCATTTGTATGCATTTTCGGCAGATGCGACTTATACTCCAGTGCGACTTATATATGTTTTTTTCCTTCTTTATTATGCATTTTCGGCCAGTGCAACTTATACTCCAGAGCCACTTATACTCTGAAAAATACGGTTCCCCTACTTTTTGTATTTTTTGTTGTTGTTTTTGAACACTAACTTTTTGCAGTGCAGGTGTCTTTAAAACAAAAAAAGGACGAAGGGATTTTAGAGCGTCTTTCACTGCACTGGTCTCACTGGGGACCCTGCCGAGGCCAACACAGAGGGAGCTAAATCGGAGGTAAGTTTTGTTTTCTTTTAGTATGTTACCTGCGAGCAGCAGGCTTTAAACGATGTGCGTTCGCACCTTACCAAACGAACAAACGCCCTCGAGTTCCTCTCAACCGAACCCAGTGTGAGGTCCAAAACAAACTAAAGAAGTAAAAAAACAACATCTTGAAGATGAAAGTTATCGAGCGCCGCTGATTATTCCCCAGAATTGAATTTGTCCGCCTTTGTGAGGCGCTGCGTTTGTGCTGAAATGACATGTTGGAGACATTGGAGGTAATCGTCGGCCCTCAAAGGTGTCTTGTTTGTGAAAAGCAGGTAATTATTTTTCCTCCTCCTCTCCACTTTCTCTTCTTGTAATCCATGAAAAGAAGAATGCGTTTTCAAGCAGGCTTTGATGAGATGGCGTTAAAAACGTCCTTCACGGAGTCACGGGGCCAGAGAACGTGTTTTGTTCATGTTGTTCCTCTCAAGACTTCTTCTTCTTTTGTGGTGTTCAAGACTTTCAACTACACTCCTCTCGTAAATGTTGGTGTTTTTCCACTAAATATTGACTTTGGATTCTCATTAACTTACAGATTACCCCAAAGTCTTCTATTTCTTCTACTTCTACTTCTTCTTCTCCAGCTTTTCTAAAGGATTTTTTTTTTTTTAATTTTTTAAACCAATCTACTTTTTCCAAACACATTTTAATATGTACCGCATTTTTCGGACTACAAGGCGCACTTAAAATACTTTCATTTTCTCAAAAATGGACAGTGCGCCTTATAACCCGGTGCGCCTAATGTACGGAATAATTCTGGTTGTGCTTACCGACCTCGAAGCAATTTTATTTGGTACATGGTGTAATGATCAAAGATGCACATCAATGAAGGAGATAAATAAAAATGAAATGAAATAAGTGTGACCAGTAGATGGCAGTCACACATAAGAGATACGTGTAGACTGCAATATGATGGCAGTAAACAACACCAAAACTTCCATTGTTCCATTGAAAATAAAGAACATTACACAAGTCACTCAAAAATCTGTCAAAATGTTTTAGTACGTCTTTGAAGCCGGACCGCTTGATGGATTGTCGGCCCATTACGGCTACCGTAGTCAGAGATACAAGTATTACTATGGTGTGTGTTGACGGAACCAGATCTTTTCCATATATCCATATTTAAGTGTTACTTTTTTACTTCCATAGTCATATTACAAAACAGCTAGTGTTTTTCCAATTCAGTCTGCTTAGTAAAAGTTTGACTGTGTGTAGGCCTTGAAGCTGTGGAAGGCAAAGGGTAGACAAAACAACGAGGTGGGAGAGAACGGGGAGGGCGAAGCAGAGGCAGACCGGATAGAGCCGCGCAAGGCTGGTCTCATTATTGTCAAAGCTTTGAGAATAAACCACAAAATACCAACTACTGCCTGGTGATCAATTTAAACTCCAGCTTATGTGCCATAAAAAGAACTTGGGAGTGACCAGCACCTTAAAATCCCTGGGAGGAAGAGCTGGGCCATGCAACAGTGTATAAGGACCCAATGGCACCCATTAGCGGACATATTATCTGGCGTTTTGTTACGCAATATTATACAAAATAAACTTTTCTTACCTTCTGGTACCTGCTGATCTGTATTTGGGATCTGCATAAGCTTCTTCTTTTTCTCTATCTTCTTGTTATGGGACATTCATCCTCCGCTGTTGCCATTTGTAATATAAAGTAGTGTAAAGTTCTTACTTATATCTGTCAGTAAACTCGCCATGAAAGCACTAAAACATACCGGTGTAGTGACTTTACATTATTCACCCAAGGAACTTTAGTTATTAGAGAGTTCCGGTCGGACGTTTTTTCACGGGACACATTTCCGGCGTTGTTGTTGCACGAGTGAGCCACGGATGAGGAGATGCTGCTCCGTTATTGATTGAAGTAAAGTCTGAATGTCATTAAAACAGTTAGCGCCATCTTTTGCCACTTCTTCCACTCCCGTCCTTGCACGCTACACCGCTACAACAAAGATGACGGGGAGAAGATGCTGTCAAAGGTGAGCCACGTAAATAAGACCGCCCACAAAACTGTCAGAAAGATGATCTGTAAAAACTCCACACGCTGTAAGTCTTTGCTCTCCTCCAGCATTGTGTTTTTATTTACTTTGCAGCCAGTTCAGTTTTAGTTTCCCTAAGTTTCAGTGCCTTTTCTTAGCGGCACTTAGCGGCACTCGCCTTTTATTTATTTTTGGTTTAAGTGTTAGATACCTTTTTACCTACATGTTCCCGACATCCACAAAGCAATTAGCTACCTGCTGCTACCTACTGATATGGAAGAGTATTACACGGTTACTCTCACAGACACTCAACAACAGCACATTTGCGGATTATAATTACTGGTTTTGCAAAAAATATTTGTAACCCCATTAGGTGAAATTACGTGGCACAGTGGTTGAAAAACACTGATCTATGCAACATTTTGACCAAATAACCACCATCACATGTTATGTAGACCGCAAGGCAGTCTTTTACCCTTTCAGTGGCCTAGTGGTTAGAGTGTCCGCCCTGAGATCAGTAGGTCGTGAGTTCAAACCCCGGCCGAGTCATACCAAAGACTATAAAAATGGGAGCCATTAGGGTTAGAATTGGGGGTTAAATCACCAAAAATGATTCCCGGGCGCGGCCACCGCCGCTGCTCGCTGCTCCCCTCACCTCCCAGGGGGTGATCAAGGGTGATGGGTCAAATGCAGAGAATAATTTCACCACACCCAGCGTGTGTGTGACAATCATTGGTACTTTAACTGTACTTGAATGTATAATAGACTGTATTTTTATTATTCACATGTGAATAATGCTGTATAATAGACTATTTCTATTATTCACACGTGAATAATGTTGTATAATAAACTGTATTTATATTATTTACACGTGAATAATGCTATATAATAAACTGTATTTATATTATTCACATGTAAATAATGCTGTATAATAGACTGTATTTATATTATTCACATGTAAATAATGCTGTATAATAGACTATTTATATTATTCACACGTTTTTAATGCTGTATAATAAACTATTTATATTATTCACACGTGAATAATGCTGTATAATAGACTTTATTTATATTATTCACATGTGAATAATGCTGTATAATAAACTGTATTTATATTATTCACATGTAAATAATGCTGTATAATAGACTGTATTTATATTATTCACACGTGAATAATGCTGTATAATAGACTGTATTTATATTATTCACACGTGAATAATGCTGTATAATAGACTGTATTTATATTATTCACACGTGAATAATGCTGTATAATAGACTGTATTTATATTATTCACACGTGAATAATGCTGTACAATAGACTGAGTCTATTATACAGCATTATTCACATGTGAATATTGCTGTATAATAGACTCAGTCTATTATTTTTTATTTATAATATAAATACAGTCACTGTATTTATATTATTCACATGTAAACAAATACCAAAGTGTTTATTGTTTACTAGGTGCTGAATTTCCCACAATCAATAAAGTACTTTCTATTCTATTCTATTTAACTTTTACATTTAGAAAAAAAATCATTATACGACCTCTTTAACGTGCCCTATAATCCGGTGCGCCTTTTGTATGAAAAAAGACCCGACTAGACCTGCTCATCTGCAGCCTTATGGTCCGGAAAATACGGTATTATTTCTTGATTTAATTTATTTTGAATGTTACATACCAATGCAGTAACTATGGTATTGTGGTCTGTTAGGTATGATCTAACATCTGTTTGGCCATATGTTGGTTATATACTGTATGTGTTTATTTGTGTGTGTGTTGCATCATCAGCCCAAACACATTCCAGAACTTTCAAGCATGCTAATTAGACACACTTACAGGCGGAGGGATGCTGACTGTCAAGATGCTTTAGACTCAGCTGATGTCACAACCTCATTACCACCTCCGTCCCCTCCTCTTCCTCTTCATCTTTGACCCTTTCGTTGGGTCGCGCTGCCAACGCCGCTTGGTTTCTCTTCGCGATAACGCACCCGCGGGCATGGAGAGGATGATCTCAAAGCTAACATAGCTGCGCTCGCTCAAAGCCTACTTGCCTTGCTCGTTAGCCCGGGCTCTCTTATTGCCATCTGTCCATTCCTGGGCCCCGGGGCCCTTGGTGCCCGCACACAGATGGCAGTTATTGTCTGTATTTATGATGCTACGTGCGTTGATGCCGTCATTACATGGCTTCCATCTTGTGCTTCAACGCTTCATTGGTCCGAGGCGCTCACTCACACAAAAAGTGCAAATCGAGTCGGGATGGAAAATCATTGTCAAAAGTGGCCTTTTTTGCCACCGCTGCTGCTCACTGCTCCCCTCACCTCCCAGGGGGGTGATGAAGGGTGATGGGTCAAATGCAGGGAATAATTTCACCACACCTAGTGTGTGTGTGACACTCATTGGTACTTTGACTCTACTTGAATGTATAATAGACTGTATTTATATTATTCACACATGAATAATGCTGTATAATAGACTGTATTTATATTATTTACATGTAAATAATGCTGTATAATAGACTGTATTTATAATATTCACATGTGAATAATGCTGTATAATAGACTGTATTTATATTATTCACACGTGAATAATGCTGTATAATAGACTGTATTTATATTATTCACACGTGAATAATGATGTATAATAGACTGTATTTATATTATTCACATGTGAATAATGCTGTATAATAGACTGTATTTATATTATTTACATGTAAATAATGCTGTATAATAGACTGTATTTATACTATTCACACGTGAATAATGCTGTACAATAGACTGTATTTATATTATTCACACGTGAATAATGTTGTATAATAGACTGTATTTATATTATTCACACGTGAATAATGATGTATAATAGACTGTATTTATATTATTCACACGTGAATAATGCTGTATAATAGACTGTATTTATATTATTCACATGTGAATAATGCTGTATAATAGACTGTATTTATATTATTCACACGTGAATAATGCTGTATAATTGTCTGTATTTATATTATTCACACGTGAATAATGCTGTATAATAGACTGTATTTATATTATTCACATGTGAATAATGCTGTATAATAGACTGTATTTATATTATTCACATGTGAATAATGCTGTATAATAGACTGTATTTATATTATTTACATGTAAATAATGCTGTATAATAGACTGTATTTATACTATTCACACGTGAATAATGCTGTACAATAGACTGTATTTATATTATTCACACGTGAATAATGTTGTATAATAGACTGTATTTATATTATTCACACGTGAATAATGATGTATAATAGACTGTATTTATATTATTCACATGTGAATAATGCTGTATAATAGACTGTATTTATATTATTCACACGTGAATAATGCTGTATAATTGTCTGTATTTATATTATTCACACGTGAATAATGCTGTATAATAGACTGTATTTATATTATTCACATGTGAATAATGCTGTATAATAGACTGTATTTATATTATTCACACGTGAATAATGCTGTATAATAGACTGTATTTATATTATTCACATGTGAATAATGCTGTATAATAGACTGTATTTATATTATTCACACGTGAATAATGCTGTATAATAGACTGTATTTATATTATTCACATGTGAATAATGCTGTATAATAGACTGTATTTATATTATTCACACGTGAATAATGCTGTACAATAGACTGTATTTATATCGTATATATACTCGTGGGACTCAAACCCGTGTATGATTTTTGACCATTTTTCTGACTTTTGCCGACTTTTCTCACGTTTCTCCCCGCCTTCCAGTGCGACTTGGCTGGGCGCGTTTTGGACATTTCGGGCAACCCGGGACTTGTGCGGCCGGCGGCGGGACTCGTGGGACTCGAACCCGGGTGTGATTTTTGATATCAGGGGAAAAAACAAATATGGGATTATTTCGGCTTGCATGTGAAAAGTTCCCATCTGAATGTCCTCCAATAAACACATCATTTCCTTATATTTTTGTCAGGTCATTGACAAAAAGGTAAACATCGTTCGCTACGGGCGATTGGGAGCTAGCAGCTACACAACAGCTAAGACAAATCTAGCACGCAAGCTAGGCAATAGGACTGGGCGATATGGCTGAAAACTGTAGCACGGTTTTATTTAGCAAGTATATTTAATGTTTTTTGGCCAAATGGAACATTACACACAGTTTGAACAGTAACACTGTGTTTGAATACAGGAAAATAAAACACTGTACTTTAATCAAGTGATTATTTGGCATACTACTACAAAAGCCAAAAGCAGTGAAGTTGTCACGTTGTGTAAATGGTAAATAAAAACAGAATACAATGATTTGCATTCAACTTATATTCAATTGAATAGACTGCAAAGACAACATATTTAACATTCGAACTGGAAAACTTTGTTATTTTTTGCAAATTTTAGCTCATTTGGAATTTGATGCCTGCAACATGTTTCCAAAAAGCTGGCACAAGTGGCAAAAAAGAGTGATAAAGTTGAGGAATGCTCATCAAACACTTATTTGGAACATCCCACAGGTGAACAGGCTCATTGGGAACAGGTGGGTGCCATGATTGGGTGTAAAAGCAGCTTCTGTAAAATGCTCAGTCATTCACAAACAAGGATGGGGCGAGGGTCACCACTTTGTCAACAAATGCCTGAGCAAATTGTCCAACACTTTAAGAACAACATTTCTCAACGAGGTATTGCAAGGAATTTCGGGATTTCACCATCTACGGTCTGTAATATCATCAAAAGGTTCAGAGAATGTGGAGAAATCACTGCTTGGCCTTCGATCCTTCAGGTGGTACTGCATCAGTGTGTAAAGGATATCACCACATGGGCTCAGGAACACTTCAGAAAACCACTGTCGATAACTACGATTTGTCGCTACATCTGTAAGTGCAAGTTAAACCTTGACTATGCAAAGCGAAAGCCATTCATCAACAACACCCAGCCGGCTTCGCTGGGCCCATCATCATCATCTAAGATGGACTGATACAAATTGTTTTTGGAAACTGAAGACATAATATTCTCCGGACTAAAGAGCAAAACAACCATCGGCATTGTTCTAGCCGCAAAGTGTAAAAGGCAGCATGTGTGATGGTATGGGGGTGTATTAGTGGTCAAGACATGTTCTAGGGTGAAAGTGTAAAAGGCAGCATGTGTGATGGTATGGGGGTGTATTAGTGGCCAAGACATGGGTAACTTACACATCTGTGAAGGCACCATTAATGCTGAAAGGTACATACAGCTTTTGGAGCAACATATGTTGCCATCATGGACGCCCCTGCTTATTTCAGCAAGACAATGCCAAGCCACGTGTTACAACAGCGTGGCTTCATAGTAAAAGAGTGCGGGTACTAGACTGGCCTGCCTGTAGTCCAGACATTGAAAATGTGTGGCACCTGCAATGTGAGAAGGGAGACCCCCGGACTGTTGAACAACTTAAGCTGTACATCAAGCAAGAATGGGAAAGAATTCCACTTCAAAAATGTGTCTCCTCACTTCCCAAACCAAAACTGAGTGTTGTTCAAAGGAAAGGCCATGTAACACAGTGGTGAACATGCCCCTGTGACAACTTTTTTGCAATGTGTTGCTGCCATTTAATTCTAAGTTAATGATTATTTGCCAAAAAAAAAAAAAAAATCTCAGTTGGAGCGTTAAGTATTTTGTCTTTGCAGTCTATTTAATTGAATATAAGTTGAATGCAAATCATCGTATTCTGTTTTGATTTAGCATTTACACAACTTGACAACTTCACTGCTTTTGGGGTTTTGTAAAATGTTGGATGGTTTTGAAGATGCTTTATAGCAGGCGTGTCCAAAGTGCGGCCCGGGGGACATTTGTGGCCCGCAGCTAATTGTTTAGCCCGCAGCTAATTGTTTAGCGGCCCGCCACACATTCTGGAAATGCTATTGCAAAAATTAAAAATAAACATTACCTACAAAAAGTTTCAATGTTGACACAAAGCTGCCATGCAGGCTGTTTTTTTCTTTTGTCTATCTTTATTTTTCTTTTTTTTCCCCATTGCTTAAAAAAAAAAAATCCCCAAATCCTCCACACGACACCTCCGCTCCGGACAGGCTAACCTCCTCCAACCTCCGAGGACAAAGCTACGTACAATGGGAGACCGGGCTTTCTGCTCCGCCACTCCCAGTCTGTGGAACGCTCTCCCTGACCACCTGAGGGCACCACAGACTGTGTATGCTTTTAAAAAAGGCTTAAAAACCCTTCTTTTTAAAAAAACATTTTTTTTTAATAGATATATGCATACTAGTTCTAGCTATTTGGCTGTTCTAGTTTTTATTTTTATTTATTTTTTAATACACTGTAGCACTTTGAGGTTGTTTACTCAATGTAAAGTGCTTTTTACAAATAAAATCTATTATTATTATTAGTGTCTTGCCCACGGACACAACGGCAGTGACTCGGATGGCGGAAGCGGGGATCGAACCTGGAACCCTCAAGTTGCTGACACGGCCGCTCGAATTCCCCAGCCATACACCTTAGAGTCATATAACTTGGTATGTGAAACAAGCTAACTATTAGCATGCTAACGTTAGCTTGCTAACAATAAAGTGCTAACTTTTTTTTGCGATTTTTACACTTTTTACTTGAATTCCCCAGCCATTCACCTTAGTCATATAACTTGGTATGTGAAACAAGCTCACTATTAGCATGCTAACTTTTTGAGCTACTTTTTGCAACCGTCTACACCACAGTCGTATCACTTGCAATGTGACTTTTGTTAACTGTTAGCATGCAAACGATAGCATGTTGGCAAGCTAATTTAAAGCATGCTAAGTTTTTCATCTAATTTGACACTTTTTTTCTCTATTTTCGCAGCCGTACACCTTAGAGTCTTACAACTTGGTATGTGAAACAAACTAACTATTAGCATGCTAACGTTAGTTTGCTAACATTAGCTTGCTAACTTTTTGAGCAAGTTTATCAACCGTTTACACCACAGTCGTAGCACTTGCTATGTGACATTCGTTAACTGTTAGCATGCCAACGATAGCATGTTGGCAAGCTAACTTAAAGCATGCTAAGTTTTTCATCTAATTTTACACTTTTTTTCTCTATTTTCGCAGCCATACACCTTAGAGTCATATAACTTGGTATGTGAAAGAATGCTAACAATTAGCATGCAAACATTAGCATGCTAACTTTTTGAGCTAGTTTTTGCAACCGTTTACACCACAGTCATATCACTTGCTATGTGACATTTTTAACTGTTAGCATGCAAACGATAGTATGTTGGCAAGCTAACTTAAAGCATGCTAAGTTTTTCATCTAATTTTACACTTTTTTTCTCTATTTTCGCAGCCATACACCTTAGAGTCATATAACTTGGTATGTGAAAGTTGCTGACACGGCCACTCTACCAACCGAGCTACGCCGCCAAGCACAAGTGTTCCGACAGGACGGCAGAATGAAAAGATCTGGCGCACTTTTTCTCCTAGAGCTGCAGTTCTGGTCCGAGGCTCGCTGAAACAAATAAAGCTTTTTGTTCGACGATTCCTCTTGGCTCTTTACCCTTCACACCACCTTCAAATACACAATGACATTTCCAATGACTTACAGCCGCGGCTGGTGGAAGTAGTCAGAGTGGGTGAAATGGGATTCTGAAGCGAATGCTTCACCCCGACTCTCCCCCGGGTAAATTGAGCAGCATCCAGAGGCTCAGTGTTGACGCGAGTGCGGACATCAAGCACCCTTGGGGTTGGTTCAATTTCAGGTGTTGTCACTCCAGCACACTGAGCCATAAAAGAGTCTTTGCGGGTGCTGGCGGGCAATAAGGAGTGGATTCAAGACAAAACACCACCCAGTATCAATTCCACATTCCCCTTCTTCTTCTCTCACGGCGGCCGTAGACCATTTGCCAGTGACCGGTGGCGTTTTGTACGCCGCCAAAACAGTGGGCTGTGGAGGTTTAGGGAATCAATTGACGTTAATTGAGTGTAAAAGAGCCAATAAAACCCCTGAAAGTCCTGTCCTAATAAAGCTTTTTCATGTTTATGTGCCTGGCAGGCGGCGCTTTATTCTGCCCGTACGTCTCCCCGCCTCCACGCTAAAACCACCTCGGCTGCAGAGCGCAGGTATGTGCTCGGCCTTCACGCTGAACTTGAACGTTGTGTAACTAAAGCAGATTACAAGGCCAACACCCCAAGACTTACAAGGGGATCATTGGTGCAAAATGTGCCAAACAAAAGGGCTTATCTTGAATACTGTGGGTAGGTAGGCCAGATGTAGTACATGTATATATCATTGTGGAGGGGGGCGTGGCCTGCGGGCCTGCAGCGAAGCGGGGTGTGCCAGGACTGGCTTCGAAATCAGTGACAGGTGCGTAGATGACCCACCTGGGCCTGGTTATCTGATCACCTGTCGCTCTGTTAAAAGGCAGCAGCCGAGAGGAGAGAGTTGTTGGGAGTGGGAGTTGGAGTTGGAGCTGAAGGAGAGTTGGAGCTGAAGGAGAGTTGGAGCTGAAGGAGAGTTGGAGCTGAAGGAGAGTTGGAGCTGAAGGAGAGTCGGAGCGAGAGCGAGAGAAAAAGACAATAGCTGAAAAGCCACAAAAAGACTGTATTTGAACAAATAAAACGTCATTGTTTTCATGTCATTGAAAAACTGTTCAATAACAGATTAGATCAGGGGTCACCAACGCGGTGCCCGCGGGCACCAGGTAGCCCGTAAGGACCAGATGAGTAGCCCGCTGGCCTGTTCTAAAAATAGCTCAAATAGCAGCACTTACCAGTGAGCTGCCTCTATTTTTTAAATTGTATTTATTTACTAGCAAGCTGGTCTCGCTTTGCCCGACATTTTTAATTCTAAGAGAGACAAAACTCAAATAGAATTTGAAAATCCAAGAAAATATTTTAAAGACTTGGTCTTCACTTGTTTAAATAAATTCATTAATTTTTTTACTTTGCTTCTTATAACTTTCAGAAAGACAATTTTAGAGAAAAAATACAACCTTAAAAATGATTTTAGGATTTTTAAACACATATACCTTTTTACCTTTTACATTCCTTCCTCTTCTTTCCTGACAATTTAAATCAATGTTCAAGTAATTTTTTTTTTTTATTGTAAAGAATAATAAATACATTTTAATTTAATTCTTCATTTTAGCTTCTGTTTTTTCGACGAAGAATATTTGTGAAATATTTCTTCAAACTTATTATGATTAAAATTCAAAAAAATTATTCTGGCAAATCTAGAAAATCTGTAGAATCACATTTAAATCTTATTTCAAAGTCTTTTGAATTTCTTTTAAAATTTTTGTTCTGGAAAATCTAGAAGAAATAATGATTTGTCTTTGTTAGAAATATAGCTTGGTCCAATTTGTTATATATTCTAACAAAGTACAGATTGTATTTTAACCTAATTTAAAACATGTCATCAAAATTCTAAAATGAATCTTAATCAGGAAAAATTACTAATGATGTTCCATAAATTCTTTTTTTAATTTTTTCAAAATGATTCAAATTAGCTAGTTTTTCTCTTCTTTTTTTCGGTTTAATTTTGAATTTTAAAGAGTCGAAATTGAAGATAAACTATGTTTCAAAATTTAATTGTCATTTTTTTCGTGTTTTCTCCTCTTTTAAACCGTTCAATTAAGTGTAAATATCATTAATTATTAATAATAACATAGAGTTAAAGGTAAATTGAGCAAATTGGCTATTTCTGGCAATTTATTGAAGTGTTTTGAAACTGGTAGCCCTTCACATTAATCACTACCCAAGAAGTAGCTCTTGCTTTCAAAAAGGTTGGTGACCCCTGGATTAGAGAGTTTCATAAATAAAAATAGAATACTCGAAGGGATCCAATATGGATACACAGCTAATGTTTCAACTTCAATGGCTTTAATTGAAATGACAGAAGAAATGAGCAATGCAATAGATAGTAAAAAATGTGCGGCAGCAGTTTTTATGGATCTAACTAAAGCAATTGATACAATTAATCACAATGTTTTCATCCAAAAACTAGAAGGATATGGCATCAGAGGGTTGGTCTTAAACTGGATAAGAAGTTATCTAACCAACAGGAAACAACACGTGAAGCTAGGCCAACACCCGTCTACAACACTAAATATATCCTGTGGTGTACCTCAGGGATCAATACAAGGACCACAATTATTCAATCTCTATATAAATGACATTTGTAGAGTTACAAAAGATTTAAAGTTAGTATTATTTGCAGATGATACAACAGTGTTTGTTCAGGAGAGAACACACAGGAGATAATACAAATAATAACAGAAGAAATGAAAACATTAAAAAGATGCTTTCACAATCTTTGAATCTCAGTAAAAGTAAAATAATGCTATTTAGTAACAGTAGAAGAGAAAGTCAGACACAAATACAAATAGACGGAATAGAAATTGAAAGAGTACATGAAACCGCATTTCTAGGTATAATAATTGATGATAAATTGAACTGGAAATCTCACGTAAAAAATATACAACATAAAGTAGCAAGAAACACGTCAATAATGAATAAAGCAAAACATGTTCTAGACCTAAAATGAGTTCATATTGTCTACTGCTCACTAGTGTAACATATCTGACTTATTGTGTAGAAATATGGGAAATAAGTACAAAAGTACACTTCATTCATGAACGGTGTTACAACAAAGATGAGTTATAATAATACTTCATGTTGGATATAGAGAACATACAAACACTTTATTTATTCAATCACAAATACTGAAATTCCACCACATAGTGAATTTGCAAACAGCTAAAATGATACACAAAGCAAACTATAACCTGCTAGCCAAGAATACACAACAATTATTCTCAACTAAAGAGGAGAAATATCATCTTAGAGAAAAATGTCATTTAAAACATTAATACGCACGTACAACACTTAAGACCTTCAGTATATCAGAATGTGGAATGAAATGATGGAATGGATTAATAAACAATGTACTAATATGATCCACTTCAAGAAACTCTTCACACTTCAAGTGTTTACAAAGTACAAAGAAGAAGAACCATGACAATTTATTTCATCCATCATTCTTTCATTCTTAAAGTAATCTTACTTATCTCATCATATGAAATGTAACTTACTTCACCAATTATTATTATCGAATTCTTACTATTATTCATTTATTTATTTTTATTGTGATTACTTATGGAGTTTATTGTGAATAAATTGTGAACAGGAAGTCAACAAAAAGTTTTGCAACTGTTATGTAAAAGAAAAGTGGTAGGATTAAATAAGCTCTGCTTCTTCCTACTTCTTTTCCAACATGTTGAAAAGACAAACTGGAAATTGTGATGTATCATGTTGTATGTGTGATGTATCATGTTGTATGCATGCATGTGTGATGTATCATGTTGTATGTATGCATGTGTGATGTATCATGTTGTATGCATGCATGTGTGATGTATCATGTTGTATGCATGCATGTGTGATGTATCATGTTGTATGTATGCATGTGTGATGCATCATGTTGTATGCATGCATGTGTGATGTATCATGTTGTATGCATGCATGTGTGATGTATCATGTTGTATGCATGCATGTGTGATGTATCATGTTGTATGCATGCACGTGTGATGTATCATGTTGTATGCATGCATGTGTGATGTATCATGTTGTATGCATGCATGTGTGATGTATCATGTTGTATGCATGCATGTGTGATGTATCATGTTGTATGCATGCATGTGTGATGTATCATGTTGTATACAGGCATGTTCCAAATAAACTCTAACTCAACTGTGAGTGTGAACTGGACTCTCATGTCGATGCTTGGTGGTCCTAAGAACCCACTGGAGGGCAACCTCCACAATCATGTTTAAATGAATATATGTATATATGAATATATATGTACATATATGTATATATAATGTGTATATACATACAAAACCCAAAGCCAGTGAAGTTGTGTAAATGGTAAATAAAAACAGATACAATGATTTGCAAATCCTTTTCAACTTATATTCAATTGAATAACCTGCAAAGACAACATATTTCAGGTTCACACTGAGAAACTTATTTTCCCCCCCGCATATAATCATTAACTTATAATTTAATGGAATTGTCTTGCTGAAATAAGCAGGGGCGTCCATATGTGTTGCTCCAACACTTGTATGTACCTTTCAGCATTAATGGTGTAAGTTACCCATGTCTTGGGCACTAATACACCCCCGTGCCATCACACATGCTTGCTTTTACACTTTGCGCCTAGAACAATCCGGATGGTTCTTTTCCTCTTTGGTCCGGAGGACACGACGTCCACAGTTTCCAAAAACAATTTGAAATGTGGACTTGTCAGACCCACAGGACACTTTTCCACTTTGCATCAGTCCATCTTAGATGAGCTCGGGCCCAGCGAAGCCGGCGGCGTTCCTGGGTGTTGTTGATAAATGGCTGTTGGCTTTGCATAGTAGAGTTTTAACTTGCACTTACAGATGTAGCGATCAACTGTAGTTACTGACAGTGGTTTACTGAAGTGTTCCTGAGCCCATGTGGTGATATCCTTTACACACTGATGTGGCTTGTTGATGCAGTACAGCCTGAGGGATGGAAGGTCACGGGCTTAGCTGCTTACGTGCAGTGATTTCTCCACATTCTCTGAACCCTTTGATGATATTACGGAGCGTAGATGGTGAAATCCCTAAATTCCTTGCAATACGGGTGTTGTTTATAAATGGCTGTTGGCTTTGCATAGTGGAGTTTTAACTTGCACCTACAGATGTAGCGACGAGCTACGACAGTCGTATTACTTGCTATGTGACATTTGTTAACTGTCAGCATGCCAACGATAGCATGTTGGCAAGCTAACTTAAAACATGCTAAGTTTTTCATCTAATTTTACACTTTTTTTCTCTATTTTCGCAGCCGTACACCTTTGAGTCTTATAACTTGGTGTATGAAACACGCTAACTGTTATCATGCTAACGTTTGCACACATGCTAAATGTTAGCATTTTGATGTAAGCCTGCTAACGTTTTAGGCTAGCTGTGTAGCTCGTTTTGTACAGTTACACGTCAAACTCTGAGATTCAGACACTCTGCACCATTTTCATAGTACGACCCCGGGACATCCTTTACAAAGATAATACTGCTTTTTTTAAATTAATTTGATATTGGTATTATTGTGGTTGAAATCTGCATCCATATAAAAAGGTGCACTGTGTGTTCTTGTTACTTTTCAGTTTTTTCTGGTCAGGCAAGCTTTTAGGTATAATAAATGGAATATTTTACGTTGGTTATCGTAAGCTGAAATATTCCATCCATCAGTATTCAAGCTTTTGAGTGTAATAGATGGACTATTTTACATTGGGTAAGCTCGGATAAAATATACCATCTATTAAACCCAAAAGCTTGTCTGACTAGAAATAAACGGAAAAGCATACCTACATAATATGCTTGACTGAATATTTAATGATATTTTAGGAATATTATAATATACATTTTCTGTATATTATTGTTTTATAAGCTAATATATGTATGCAACTTGAACTATGCGGCGTATGACTAGAAAACTTGACACCAACAAATAATGCTAAAGTAAGCTCATGTTTCAACATTAGACTCCCTTGCTTGAGCCAAATTGTGCTAGCAAACAAAAAACAATGCTCAGTTTTTACGGGAGGGATTAAACAAACAATATCCTTACTGTTTTGGTTGTAGTTTGTAATATTGTACTGCACTGCATCATATTGACCTTGTTTTGCCCTTCTCAAGTAGGTAAACATGCAACATACTTTTACTTTTACTTGAGTATATTTATAGAGAAGAAACGCTACTTTTACTCCGCTCCATTTATCTACATTCAGCTCGCTACTCATTTGTATCCATCAGTTAATGCACGCTTTGTTTCTTTTGCTTTGTCAGACAGACCTTCAGAGTAGGATCTATCTATAGCATGCCTGCGTTTCACCAATCAAATGCAGTCACTGGTGACGTTTGACTCCGTTTCACCAATCAGATGCAGTCACTGGTGACGTTTGACTCCGTTTCACCAATCAAATACAGTCACTGGTGACGTTTGACTCCGTTTCACCAATCAAATGCAGTCACTGGTGACGTTTGACTCCGTTTCACCAATCAGATGCAGTCACTGGTGACGTTTGACTCCGTTTCACCAATCAAATACAGTCACTGGTGACGTTTGACTCCGTTTCACCAATCAGATGCAGTCACTGGTGACGTTTGACTCCGTTTCACCAATCACATGCAGTCACTGGTGACGTTTGACTCCGTTTCACCAATCAGATGCAGTCACTGGTGACGTTTGACTCCGTTTCACCAATCAAATACAGTCACTGGTGACGTTTGACTCCGTTTCACCAATCAGATGCAGTCACTGGTGACGTTTGACTCCGTTTCACCAATCAAATGCAGTCACTGGTGACGTTTGACTCCGTTTCACCAATCAGATGCAGTCACTGGTGACGTTTCACCAATCAAACAGAGCCAGGCGGTCACGTGATTAACTGCACATCAAGTTTCAGCGGCAAACAAGCTTAAAGCTTACATGAACTCAACGTCAAATTTGAGGAAGCACATGGTGGTAAGTAACCTTAGTAGATATTTTGTCTGTCACCGTAGGCTGATGTTAGCTTCCCTGCTATGAATCACTGTCACATGTACATCGTGTGGGGACATTTATTAACGCACTGCAGCCTCATAGACACACACACACACACACACACACACACACACACACACACACACACACACACACACACACACACACACACACACACACACACACACACACACACACACACACACACACACACACACACACACACACACACACACACACACACACATGCATAGAAACACCAATCAGTGTGTTCCCAGGTGCAGCCCACACCTATCAGTTTATGGTTTGCTTAAAGGCTAACTTGTTATTTTCCTTTGTAATATCTGCCTACTGAGCCTATGGTGCTGTTAAGTTATTGTGGCTCAATTTGCCTTCATTTTTGTTATGTTAATGTATTATTATTTAATATATATTATTGTTTTAGTTGCTTAAGAGATATTCCTGCCTCTGAATTTGCTCATTGCTATTTTTATGTTTTTGTGCATTATTTGCTGCCGTCATCATTAAACGAACAGGTTACTCATCAGTTACTCAGTACTTGAGTAGTTTTTTCACAACATACTTTTTACTTTTACTCAAGTAAATATTTGGGTGACTACTCCTTACTTTTACTTGAGTAATAAATCTCTAAAGTAACAGTACTCTTACTTGATTACAATTTCTGGCTAGTCTACCCACCTCTGTGTGTGTGTGTATATATCAATGTATACATATATGTATGTATATATGTGTGTGTATATACATACATATATATGTATGTATCAATGTATAATGTATATATATATATATATATATATATATATATATATATATATATATATATATATATATATATATATATATATATATATATATATATATATATATATATACATATCAGTGGCGTGCGGTGAGGTTAATGTGTGGTGAGGCACGACTGCATCATCACAGTCAGATTTACAAACATATGAACCTGCAGTGCAGGTGTACCTAATGTTGTGTCCCTGCGGTGGTTCGCTGCTCCTGCAGCGCGAGCATTGTTGTTTTTGCACTTTTTGCCTTCTTGTTAAGTGACTTTTTTTGGGTGGATTCGGTCTTGCACGTGGAGGGTTTGGGTGTGGGCTTTGGTTGGTGTGGCTGCGGCGCTCCCGTCGGGCGGTGCATTCTGCGGCGGAGTTGCTTGGCACCAGGAGGCGGGGTTATGATACGAGCCTCACACAGTGTGTCTCCGCAGCAGATTTATGATCGCTCAGCACAAGAAATAGGTTCCACACATACAGTTGTTGACAAAATACACTGTACATTATATACCTCAGCTAACTCAACTATGGAAATGTATAATATAATTCATATAGCAATACGGTGTCACTGCACAGCAGGCCAGCAGTTAGCCGAGTTGCAATCCATGGTGAGGCACAACGCAGTGACGTGCCTCAACTGGCTGCTGATCACCGCACCGTCTCTTCTCACTATTTGAACGGCAAATGTGAAAATAAAAATAAAAATAATCTAAAACTGGTGAAGTTAAATGGAAAATAACTTTAGTATAATCACTGGATACATATAACAATTTAATTAATTTTTTTTCTTTTTCTTTTTTTTTTCTTTCCATGATGGCAGGTGAGGCCCTGCCTCCCCTGCCTCTAGTGACGGCACGCCACTGATATACAGTATATATCTATATGTATATATATGTGTGTATATACATATATATTTATGTATGTATCAATGTATACATATATATGTATGTGTATATATATATATATATATATATATATATATATATATATATATATATATATATATATATATATATATATATATATATATATATATATATATATATATGTGTATATGTATGTATATATGTATTATATGTATGTATATATATGTATATATGTATATATATATATACATATATAAATATATGTATTTATATATATATATATATATATCTATATATATATATATATATATATATATATATATATATATATATATATATATATGTATATATATATATATATATATATATATACATACATACATACATATACTATATATATATATATATATATATATATATATATATATATATATATATATATATATATATAAATATATATATATATATATATATATATATATATATATATATATATATATATATATATATATATATATATATATATATATATATATATATATATATATATATATATATATATATATATATATATATTTATGTGTATAGATGTACTGTATGTATATTAAAGTTAAGGTTAAAGTACCAATGATTTTCACACACACACACTACATGTGGTGAGATTATCCTCTGCATTTGACCCATCACCCTCACCCCCTGGGAGGTGAGGGGAGCAGTGAGCAGCAGCATTGGCCACGCCCGGGAATCATTTTTGGGGATTTAACCCCCAATTCCAATGTATATATATATATATATATATATATATATATATATATATATATATATATATATATATATATATATATATATATATATATATATATATATATATATATATATATATATATATATATATATATATATATATATATATATATATATATATACATACATATGTATATACTCTATATATATATATATATATATATATATATATATATATATATATATATATATATATATATATATATATATATATATATATATATATATATATATATATATATATATATATATATACATACATCTGAGTTGGAACAATTGGAAGACAAAAACATTTACCACAGTAAGAGAGAAAATGAAAGGTTTGGTTTTGTGTGTTAATGATTGCAATTTACACAATAAAGGCAGAAGATAACTCTCTTTAAAAAGAAAATAGAAATGTCCGCGCTGACAGGGATGAGTGGGCGTACGCAAGACGGCAGCTTTATAGAATGAGTGTTTGCACGAAGGCGTCACGTTCAACAGGGGGCGTTGACGAACGCGTGCATGATGTGATGATGTCTTTTGTCTCAGAAAGAGAGATGAGTCTCAGAAAGAGAGATGTGTCTCAGAAAGAGAGATGAGTCTCAGAAAGAGAGATGAGTCTCAGAAAGAGAGATGAGTCTCAGAAAGAGAGATGAGTCTCAGAAAGAGAGATGAGTCTCAGAAAGAGAGATGAGTCTCAGAAAGAGAGATGAGTCTCAGAAAGAGAGATGAGTCTCAGAAAGAGAGATGAGTCTCAGAAAGAGAGATGAGTCTCAGAAAGAGAGATGAGTCTCAGAAAGAGAGATGTGTCTCAGAAAGAGAGATGAGTCTCAGAAAGAGAGATGAGTCTCAGAAAGAGAGATGAGTCTCAGAAAGAGAGATGAGTCTCAGAAAGAGAGATGAGTCTCAGAAAGAGAGATGAGTCTCAGAAAGAGAGATGAGTCTCAGAAAGAGAGATGAGTCTCAGAAAGAGAGATGTGTCTCAGAAAGAGATCGGTGCTCACGAGAGAGGATAAGGGGTTACCTTTAGTCAAAAAAAGATTTACGACCTTAAGGTCAAAAGGTCACAGGGGGGGGTGGGGTGAAGGGGAGGTCAGAAGGAGGCGGGGCTGAGGGGGGAATACACCTTATGTCAAAATGTGATTGATGGCCCTGTAAGAGTAGGGGTGGGGTGAAGGGGAGGTCAGAAGGAGGCGGGGCTGAGGGGGGAATACACCTTATGTCAAAATGTGATTGATGGCCCTGTAAGAGGAGGGGTGGGGTGAAGGGGAGGTCAGAAGGAGGCGGGGCTGAGGGGGAGACACCTTATGTCAAAATGTGATTGATGGCCCTGTAAGAGGAGGGGTGGGGTGAAGGGGAGGTCAGAGGAAGGTGGGGCTAAGGGGGGAGACACTTTATGTCAAAATGCGATTTACGACTTTTTGAGTATTAACACATGTACGTACACACACACACATACACTGGTATATGTGAATGGTAAGTCTTTGTTAGTACGAGCATTAAGAGAAAATGGAAAAGATGGAGAAAGCTGTTGTTTCAGTAGGCATGATTAGCGAAACGCCAGTTTCAATTTATAAAAATGATAAAACTTACTACGACGCTCCTCGGAAAAGTAGGATTTTTTTGAATCGTACTCAAATTCCTCCAACCGAGTCTTTGCGTGAGAAGTGGTGCTTGGAGGGTTATGGAATGATTGGATCTTTTGGATACGTTTTCCGATACCAGATGGGAGATATCTGTTTGTTTCAGCTGAAAGAGAGAAGAGACGAAAGCCCTTTTTCGATTGCATCGTCGCTATCAACCGTGGATTGGGATGTTTTAAGTTTGACAATGCCTGATATTTTGTGGCATGATCCTTCTCCGATGGAAAAACGTGTAAAAGGAAGCTTGTTTACTTACCCGACGCTGGATGAGTTGCGTGAGAGAAGAATTTTGTTTAGCGCTACTTGGGAGACGAAATCTTCTGCCTCAGGTCGTTGGTTTTTTCGTGCCAGTCTCCGTGCTCCTAAAATCAACGGATCCTATCAGCCTCAGTCGACCGAACCAGACGTCTTTTCTTTGGAGTCTTTTAACTCTGAATGCGGGGTGTTTACTCCGGTGGTGGTGGTTCCTATAGCGGCATGGCGAGAGTGTATGGGAGAAATGAAGGAGAAGATAGACGTCTTGTTTCGAAGCAGTCGAAATTGGAAATGCGTACTGACGACGAAAAGAAGGTTGTCTTTTGAGACCACACCCCCGACGGAGTACGAAAGGACCTCCCCTGCCAATACATTAACCAATAGTATTTGAAAACAATCTTTCTACTAGTCTGATTGGTCGAAACTTTTTACGGGGCTCCTCCCCTTTGAAAACAATACGCCCCGTAATTTTTTGACTAATTTGTTGGAAAAGTGGTCAAAAGTCATGAAAATGTTTAAAAATGACACTGATACCATTACCATAAGTCTCGCCGCTGACCTCGTGAGTCTATGAATGCCCAATATGTACAGAATAATCTAAAATATCTCAAAAAATAGGGGGCCGGATTTTGGACGTCGGCGTACCGCGTTTGGGGTAGGGCCGTAGTTTGGAGACCGATGGTAAAAATTTACTATTGATGGTTAGTTTTTTTCTTTGGATTAAATAGAGAGTAAATCTAGCAGAAAATATGCATTATAAACAGAGAGAGAGAGTTTGGAGGGGTAAGAACACCCTTTTGGGACTTTCACAGCAGCACAGCAGCAGTGAGAAGACATACACAGCAAAAGTCATGAACATGTTTAAAAAATACACGCGTAAGAAACAGCACAATTAGGGTATGAATAAATATTTTTAAGCAAAGTTACCATCTTTATTGATAGTTTTTATTTTTTTGTTTTTGGCGGGATGAAATCACACACACACACACACACACACACACACACAGCAAATTGGTTGGTATGCGGTTTATTGTTGGCAGCTGGTTTTTATTGACAAAACCATGCTCGAAGAGATAGGTAGAGACAGGTGCTTTTTTGCTGACAAAACTATGCTTAAAGAGAGTGGTAGAGACAGATTTAAGGCGGGAGAATTTGCTGAAGCAAGCAACCATGTCTTTTAAAACAGGTTCTTAACAAACATATGTTTTTTAGATTAGGTACTCAAGCATATTTAAAGAGAAAAAAACTCTGCTAGCGCACACAGTCTCCAGAGGCTTTTGAAAATGAAGGGTATATTTTTTTACTGATTGTAATATATTTGTTTGCAGTTTATATAATAACAAGTATTTATTTTTTAACAAAAACAGTTATTCATTGCGCGGAAATTTGAAAAGTGGTCAAAAGTCCCCAAAAATGTCTAAAAATTACACCCGGGTACCACTCCAACAAGTCCCGCCGCAGGCATCGTGAGTCCGGGGGTGCTGACATGTCAAAACGCCCCAGTAAAGTTGCAGGACGATTGAAATATATTTTTGTATAATAACTCAGATACGGTAACACTAGCGAGCAGTAGATATTTAAACTGGAAAAAAACTATGTCTGTTTGATTTTACAAAGTTGGAAAATGACTCACAGGGTGTTGTTTAATATTATGCATATTCATTATTTTGTTTTATAGAGGGAATATGGGAAGATTTTAAAGCGAGTGCATTTTTACAAACACAGTTTGAGGAGTCAGATTTTCATTTTTACAAGAAAAAACATACAATATACTTACGGTATGAATAAATATTTTTAAACAAAGTTACCATTTTTATTGTTAGTTTTTTTGTTTTTGGCGGGATGAAATCACACGCACACACTTGGCTCTGGAAGAGGAGTGGGTGTTAATTTTGGGGGGACCTAAGACTGAGAGAGTCATATTACACACACACACACACACACACACTGTCAGCAAATGGTTGGTATGTGGAGAAAAGTTGGAAAAGTGGTCAAAAGTCCCCAAAAAGTCTAAAAATTACACCCGGATACCACTCCAACAAGTCCCGCCGCAGGCATCGTGAGTCCGGGGGTGCTGGCATGTCCAAAACGCCCCAGTAAAGTTGCAGGACGATTAAAATATATTTTTGTATAATAACTCAGATACGGTAACACTAGCGAGCAGTAGATATTTAAACTGAAAAAAACTATGTCCGTTTGATCTTACAAAGTTGGAAAATGACTCACAGGGTGAGTTAAAACTATTAAAATGTGTAATATTATGCGTATTCATTATTTTGTTTTATAGAGGGAATATGGGAAGATTTTAAAGCGAGTGCATTACAAACACAGTTTGAGGAGTCAGATTTTCATTTTTACAAGAAAAAACATACAATATACTTACGGTATGAATAAATATTTTTAAACAAAGTTACCATTTTTATTGTTAGTTTTTTTTTTTTTGGCGGGATGAAATCACACGCACACACTTGGCTCTGGAAGAGGAGTGGGTGTTAATTTTGGGGGGACCTAAGACTGAGAGAGTCATATTACACACACACACACACTGTCAGCAAATGGTTGGTATGTGGAGAAAAGTTGGAAAAGTGGTCAAAAGTCCCCAAAATGTCTAAAAATTACACCCGGGTACCACTCCAACAAGTCCCGCCGCAGGCATCGTGAGTCTATGGATGCCCAATATGTCCAAAACGCCCCAGTAAAGTTGCAGGACGATTGAAATATATTTTTGTATAATAACTCAGATACGGTAACACTAGCGAGCAGTAGATATTTAAACTAAAAAAACTATGTCCGTTTGATTTTACAAAGTTGGAAAATGACTTTCGGGGTGTTGTTTAATATTATGCGTATTCATTATTTTGTTTTATAGAGGGCTTGTGGGAAGAATCTAAAGTGATTGCTTTTTTACAATCACAATTTGGTAGGTACGATTTTTATTTTACAAGAAAAAACATACAATATATATATATATATATACATTTACTTACAGATTTTTACGCCTCTGGCGCGTTGGACGCCTTTAACGGGTCTCCCGCCAAAAAGTGTCGAGGAGGTTGACATTGAAGAACTGGTTGCAAAAGAGGATGAAGACGAGGAAGCTTTTTTACTACAAAAGAGTGCCATCATTAAAGAATTGTGCCGGGACAACATTGTCGAAAAAGACGTCGAATGTCCCGCCATTGAAGAGCTACTCACCAATGACGTTCCAGCGGAGGCTGAAGGCTTGCTCGCGGTGAAAGAAGAGGGGTTTTTCCCACAAAATACTCTCCACACCGAAGACTTGCTCGAGGACAACATCATCGAAAAAGACGACGAAAGTCCTACACCTATCTGCGGTAAGTTTTTTTTTGTTGTTGCTTTTTGCATGTTTTTTAAGCGGCTGTAGGAGATGTTCACACTAGACTGTCTTTTTGCAAAATGAATTTGCCGCTCTTAGAAGTAGGCGGGGTCGTACTTAGGAGGTGGGGGTTTGTTTCCGAGTACGAATGTGAAAGTGTTGAGTGAAATCGACAGCGCCACATGCGGCTAAAGTCGTTTGTTTTTTATTTTTATTTTGCAGGCGCTAAGAAGATAAAGAAGAAGAAGAGGAAGAGTCGTGAGCTGAGGAGACTGGAGCGAAAAATACAACAGATCAAACAAAACTACAAGATATTGGCTCGTACCTTTGAGACAAACTCAGACCACCTTGGTGAAAAAAAGTGCTGAATTTTTCGACTTTGTATTTTCAGGAAAATATAAGGTTGAATATTTCTCCTTTCTCAGCGATAAGATTGCTATGGTACAGTGGAGATATGGCAAAAACAGCGTGGTGCTTCCCGGTAGCACAAATAATGTATTTATCGCCGCTTTTACTACCGCTTACGCACGCTTAAAAATGTACGGGTACCTAGAGAGGCTGCAAGAGAGAGTTCTTTACACAGACACCGATAGTTTAATCTACACGGTAAATGAGGGGGAAGCTTCTCTGGAGACGGGTTCGTATTTAGGGGAGTTGACGGATGAGTTGGGGGGCGACAGCATTCAAGAATTTGCCTCTGCCGGTCCAAAGAGTTATGCCTACCAAACCCTTCAGGGTAAAAAAACTGTGCTGCGTGCCAAGGGAATCACTCAAACCCGTGAGTGTTGCGAGAGGGTCAACTTTGACAGTGTCAAAGATTTGGTGGAGGGTTATCTACAGGGAGAGGAAACGGGTGAGATATACACGCCACATCAACAAATTGTTCGCGATAAAAGGGGCTTCCTTTTAAAAAACACTTCATTTGAAAAGAAGTTTAGAGTGGTGTACGACAAGAGACGTCTCTTTTCTAACGGAAAAACGTTGCCATTTGGGTATTAGAAAAAATATTGAAAAAATGGAACAAGTAGACTTTGAGCCTAGATTTTATACACCTTTTTCATGCTTGATTGTAGGGCCTAGCGGTTGTGGAAAGACTTTTTTTGTAAAACGTATATTGGAAAATTGTGAACATGTCATGAATTCTGTACCCGATAACATTGTGTGGATTTATACTTCCTTCCAGCCCATCTATGCTGAACTAAAAAAGATGAATAAAAAAATAAAATTTGTTAAAGGATTGCCTGATTCTTTTGAAGATGAAAACTTGTTTCCGTACGATCAGACTCATTTGGTTATTTTGGACGATGTTATTTTTGAAGCTTCCAATCATCCTGAAGTGGTTAAAATTTTCACTCAGTACAGACATCATCGAAATATGAGCGTTATGATGCTGACCCAGAATGTTTTTCATCAAGGTAAATTTTCACGCACAATTAGCTTAAACTGTAATTATATGATACTGTTTAAGAACCCGAGGGACAGATTGCAGATTAACGTGTTGGCTCAGCAAATGTTTCCCTCACAAAAAAGTTTTTTCTTGGAAAGTTTTGCGGACGCTACTTTGGACGAGCATGGGTATTTACTGGTTGACCTGACACCTTTTTGCCCAGATCAATACAGACTAAGGTCGGGCTTGCTTCCGCATCAGTGGCCTGTTGTGTACGTGCCAAAAACATAATTTCAAAAATGTCAAAGCGTGTAAAAAGGAATGGTCCTATGTTAAAAGCTCTGTACCATGCAGCGCCTCAAAAACGTCGAGACATTTTGAGTTACGGGTCTCCAGACTTTATTAGGACGCTGTGTGAAATTGCTTTAAACATTTTAAAGGGTAATGTTCCCTTATCTCCATCGCAATTTGCTAAACTTAAAAAACAAAAGAAAATCATCAGACTGCTGGCTGATAAAAGGACCGGACTAAAACGCAAACGTCAGACTCTAATAAAACAGTCGGGCGGTTTTCTTTTACCCTTGCTCTCTACAATCATACCGTTTATAGGAAGTCTTATCGGAGGATTGAGTGGAAAAGGTTAAAGATGAAAAAGGCTCAAAAAATGTTTCTCCTATCTCCCCACCAATTAAATCGTTTAACTCGAACTGAGCAGAGCATCAGACACTCGGCAGAGGATGATCTGGACGCTAAAATGAAAACCGTCTTAAACGAACATGGAATGAATCCTCATGAAAAAATAAAAATGTACGACACCTTAATGCAAAGATATCTTAGTTTGGTAAAGCAGGGCCAGCGTGAGGAAAAAAAGATGACTGTGACTTTACACAAGGATTCAAAGGATGACCCGTGGAACTTCCCTGATGATAAAACGCTGGATAAACCAAGGAACACAGCCGGGGAGCCGGAGGAAGTCACGATGGCCCAAGTTATAAAAAACCTCCCCCATCGCGATCGTAGCAATGCCGAGTACATTATGAAAAAATTATCCGAGAATGATAAGGGGTGGACCGCCAAAGGAGAGTTTGTTCAAAGCGGAACACCGGTGCAAGGATCTCATATGATCGATTTACTAAAACACCTAATGCAACGGACCAAAAGACCACAGAACCGTCCACCCGAGGGATGGAAAACATTTTTAACAGCGTTGTCGGAGCTAAACGTCCCTGTCTCAACCATTCATAACCCAGGAGCACGAGATCAATACAGACGTCTAAAAGCGGGTGTGGAGTTTGAACCGGCATGGAATGAAGAAGAGAAACGGGTTGGTTTGGAAAATGAAACATTTCTAACCCCTGAGAGGAAAAGAAAAAGTAAAAAAGTGACATTATCCCCGCGTTGGTTAAACCTTGAATGATGTGACATAAACTTTTGTTTTAATAAAATGTTTTTATTCATCAAACGCATTGTGTACAGCATTTTCATTTCAACGATTCAAAAAAGTTTCTAAACAACAGACGGATTGTACGTTGCAGCTCCTACTATTATTCTTATTTAAGCAAGTACATCGTTGCAATTTTTTAACCAGGGTATATGCTTCAAGATCATTTTTTACTACATCATCATCGTATAAAGACAAAACTTGTTTAAAAGACAGTCCACAAAATCGATGGTACAGATAATAAACGCAGTGTTGACCACACACTACGGACAAAGGGTGTTGAAGCTGGAGGTCATGGTACAATATCCGATCAGACCGATTTTCCAAAAAGCTCAAGATGCTCCGTGGATAGTAGTCGAAATTGGGAGAAAATCCATAAGAATCAAAAAAAGTGGCGGTCCCATCTTCTTCCAGAGTCATCGATAACCAGTGCTCCCCCGGCCGATGTCCTTCGTGAGTGTTGACGATAAAGTAGGAGGGTGGGGTGAAGGAGTGAGTCAGCGAGATGAGTTGGTCGGAGGCCCATACACCACAAAAAACATCCCCCAACACTTGTTGCAAAAGCTTCTCCAATTGATGGTTATTCATTTCCAACATCAATAATAATCCACCAGCACTTGTCGTTTAGAATCAATTTCCAAAATAGAGTCGTAGCAGGCGTAAACCACAAGAGTGACCGTGTTGGGTAAGGGCACTCTGAATCTCATTTCCAGTCTTAAAGTTCCGTTTGAAACCCTGGACAATGCGTCGCTGTCCTCTCCCGGATTAAGATTAAACACGAACAACGAATACCCCCGCTCAAAATCTTGTCTGTTTATGCATAGAGGTAAATCTTTCAGATGCCTCCCTGTAGCACTAAAAATGTTGTAAAACTCTCTAACTGAAGCCCCCTGGTTAAATTGAGGTTGAAAAGCTTTGGAGGGAATTTGTTTTCCTGCTTGACAGAGAGTAATGTATTCTGCATTAAAATGCTGAAAATTAAAGGGGGAGAGATCCCTTCTTCCTGTGAAAGCTTCGTGATTCACCATGCCCAAAACAACGTATTTAGGCATCGTCCCCAAAAACAAATTTTCTTGGGTACATACTCTGGAATTTTCAGGGATAGAGTACGTTTTTACGCTGACCCTTGACAAAGGGTAGAGCGCGTTTCCTTTGAGTAAGGCTGAGGCGTGCCCCAATCGCACGGCCGGAGAAACGGTGACCTTTTTTGTAAAGAGAGAAGCGCCCAGCACTTTTAGACAAAAAGTACTGTCCACAGCCCCCATGAGACAAAAGGCGTCACTGGCGCGCGTGAGTTTGATTTTCACATCCACCGAGTTGAGAAGGAGTCTCTCGCTGAAAAAAATGTCGGCATGAAGCGGTCCCAGCAGGTGAACTTCTTTAGATTCGACCGTGTAACCGCTTCTAATGTTAAGTCCTTTGTTGGGTCCATTTACCCCTGCTATAGAGTCTATAGAGGCGGCGGTGTCTTTGTAAATTAAACCAGCAGAAAATTGACTTCTGAGGGTAGCTTCAGAATAGTTTAGTAGCGTTTCAATTATTGCTCTGTAGGGGTGAGTGGCGCTGGATTGAGAAATCAGTCTATCCCCGAGCATAATGTCGCATTGGCTAAAGATGGTGTTTAGAGGATAATTGATGAGACCCACGTTTGCGTCGTTGGGGATATTTGTTCCATCGGCGCGGGTAATTTTAACCCGCAGGTAAAGTAATGTGTCATTCAGATCCAAGTACTTTTCACCTTCTCCCGGGATAAAAAATTCGATAGGTCCTCCATCTGATATGGCAGATAATGGTCGTACTTCTGTGTAGGTTTTATCTTCGATAGACATTTGAGTCATAGGAGCTGAAAATAAATCCAGTTCAGCCATCGTGCATTCGGATGAATTTTGATGTAAAAGAGCCATCTTTTTTTAAAATATATCGTGCGAGGTGTCAGTGGTCCTTCTCTTTGTAAGTCTTTCGCCGACTGATTTTTTTTTCCCTAGGCGTCTACGTTTTTTATTAACCCTCGAGACACGTCGCCCTGGGGGTCTCTTTCGGGGTTGTCTAGCCAGGACCATTATTCCCCCCGATCCATCTTGTACTCCTCGACCCGTTTTTCCAACGGCTTGACTGAATACGTCGGAAGCGATATTTTTTGCTGCTGTTTTAAGATGAGGTTTGGCCAAGGCGAAACCTCTTTTCACCAGAGGCGAAACAAAACGAAACAACCTTGAAAACACAGAGCCTATCCCACGCCCGTACATCACAGGCGAACCTGCGAAACCGGGGAGGGAACCCCCCACTTGGCTTTCATAATAACCCACTAAACGTAGAGGGTTGTGCATGGGTTGACTCATTTTCAATGTTGTTGTTTTTACTTTCTGACGGGTCTAAAGTGGAGCTTCACAATAGTCTTGCCAAAGGTAAAGTCGACGTATTTGTTCTGATCAGATTTAATCTCCACCCGTATGTTTTCAATGTGATTTTTCGAGACGGGTAAATAGTAGACAGGGTTAAAATACTTGGTGACAACGTCTCCATAAGCTCCTTGTACACTCACGATTCTCAAGAGAGGTGCATAAACGTCGCCTACTATCTGAGGACGCACCACGTCAGTGTAACAGTAAAGATGGTTGAAACCAGCATTTATATCCATCGGATAGGGGGCCGACCCTCGGTCAAACTTGATCCACTTTCCTGGTTCCACTCCCATAATGTAAGCCAGGGGAGGGGGAAAACAAAAAATAGTTTGACCCCCTGATTGATAGGAGATTCGTTTTTTAACGTCGTCAAAGGCTATCCTCACATCAGGGTCAATTTTTTGTAAAGATTCATTCAGCTCATTTATGAATCGTTTAACGGTCTCATAACACCCTCCTCTCATTTCTTGACAAAAAACTACCCCATCTTGAGGGATGTTTACGGGACCCGTGTTAGAATCCTCATCCGCTTCTGTGTTTAAGGTAGGAAAATGAAAAACTTGCGAGTCGTCTTCTGATGTGGCATCATCTTGTGCGGGGTGTACCCCTCCTTCCCTTCGTTTAAAGGTGTGCCCGGTTTTAGAGGTCTCGCGCGCCCGAAGGGGTAAAACTACCCCATCTTGAGGGATGTTTACGGGACGCCTGTTAGAATTTTCATCCGCTTCTTTGTATAAAGTATGAGAATGAAAAACTTGTGAGTTAAATACAGGGCTCTTGCTAGAATCCTTAGAAGAGTTGGGCTCAGGTGGGGGTATCTTCATCCATTCATAAAACACCCCGCTACGAACATTATACCATGAGTGAGGGTATGAAATCTCTGTTAAGCCCACCTCCCATGACCCTGCTAAATCTATATGTTGAGTCAAATCTATCTGGTAATGGGAACTTTTGTTTTTTTTAAACACATTGAGGCTGGCATTTGAAGGTAAGGTGAGGTAAAAACCCTCGTAGGAATGATCCATAATGCTCGTTGATCTTTTGTCCTCACGACTGGGAGTCTCATCATGGCATCAGATTGTTTTATACATTTGTAAGGTGGTCAGCGTCCACCCAACTGTTGAATTTTTCGGGCCAGTTTTTCCAGCGCACTAGAACTTGTTTTTTGCCATTAACCGTCCGTCGTTTTAAAATTTCTTCCACGTGGTAGAGCTTGTTCTCGCTCTCTTTTACTTTTTGGAGTTCGGCTTCGTAAAAAGAACCCTCTATTATTTCTCCGTCAAAATCTTTCAGTTTGTATGCAGGGGGAGTGCGAGGGAGACGTCTGTTTATTGTAAACACCTCGTTTGTAAAACTTTGTTCGTATTTTTTATCAAATACTCCTCTCACTTTAGATATTCTCACCGTATCTCCCGTGACAAATTTGTATTTGTGTTTGGACGCTGTGTTTGAACCATAAAGATTTTCAAACACTTGAGGAGTATTTTCCAAAGTTACATCAGCGGGTTTCATTTTAATACTGCTGTGATATCCGTGGTTGTAGCTTTTTAACAAGTCTTGTAAGACGTCTAGGTACCGCCTAGTATTATTGGCTGTAAAATATCTCCACATTTTTCCTTTCAAAGTACGATTAAATCTTTCAACCACCGAGGCTTTGAGATCGCTGGCTGTAGAAAAATGTACAATATTGTATTTCTTCATCAGAGCTTGAAAACTTTTGTTAAAAAATTCTTTTCCCGCGTCAGTTTGTAGTTTAAGAGGGATTTGGCTTTCCTCTAACACCGATTGAAACGAATTAACCACATCCTCGGCTGTCTTTCTCTTCAAAACCCTTGCGTAAGCCTTCTTGGAAAATACATCAATGACCGTTATTAAATAATTAAAACCGTCGTTATATTTAGCCAAGGCTTGCATGTCACAAAGGTCAGCTTGAAATTGATTTAATGGTCTAGGTACAAAGACTCTGTTTCTTGGAAAATTGATGCGAACCGGTTGATGGAGTGTATAGGCATCTTGACCCATTAAATATTCTTGAACTTTTTCTCTTTTGACATGTTGCCCCGTTTCATCCTGTACAGCTCTACGGAGTCGATCTACCCCTCCAAAACTACCAGGGTGTGCGGGTGTATAGTACGCTTTTTCCATAGCTTTGTTCATTGTGGAAAGACACAGAAAAATGACCTCGGTTTGCTTGGTACACATTTCTTTTATTCATTCATGAAAAAACAATACAGTGTATCTAAAACATTTTGTTTTTATTATAAAAAAACAACACAGTGTATCTAAAACATTTTGTTTTTATTATAAAAAACAACACAGTGTATCTAAAACATTTTGTTTTTATTATAAAAAACAACACATTGTATCTAAAACAATTTTTCTATAAACTATAAACTATAATCAACGTTTGATATAAAACAGGTATACCGTAGGTACATTTAATCGCATTATGTAGTTTTTGTAGTTCAAACAAAACATTAACGGAGATGCCATAGCGCAGCCGATACATCGTCATATCAACAAACAGAGCATATAAAACAAACACATGACAAGGTGAAGGTTGAAAAGACTTTTCTTTAGACCATTCAAACAAAATCATTTCAAAAATGTCAAAGTCAGAAGCATAAGAAACAACAGTTTCCCAGGTGGGCTTAGAGCGGGCAAAGTCAAGAATAATTTGTAGTTTTTGAGGTTTGTCGCGTTTTAAAATAAATGCTTCTATCATGTCCGTCAATGGGTATACAACAGCATGGTTCTCCACAAAGTTGACAAGATTTCCCCAATAATTACCCATCTTTTTTTTTATTTTTTCCAACACTCTGTCACCATACCCAAATGTCCAAAAATCGTTTCATCATTTCCCACCAGCTCGCTGTACATGCCATCTATAGCCCCCCAGATATTTGTCTCAGATCCCAGTTGAGACAGCAAAGAGTCTGCATAGGCTTCGACCTTTGAATCCTCAGCCTTGATGCAACGAAGCATCAGCAAGCATTGAATGGCCTGAATGAATTTAGGCCTGCGTAGACTCCTGATGACTCCGTCGTAGTTGTACAACAAAAAGTCCTGCTCGTACGGTTCCAAGCATTGGTGTTGTCTTTGGCTCGGATGGTTTACCCAGCAACCGTAGCACTTGCTTTGCCTGAAATTGTAGATGGCGTGGTTGAGGAGATGAAACACAGCCGTTTTCACCGTGCTGGCGAAAAACAACCACAGACCCCCGTCGGTTTCGTCGTCAATGTGCAATGTAGGCTCCAAGAGTAACGGAGATGATGGCTGGGATGATGGCGGAGTTATGTTTACAAAACAATTCTCCTTTTCCTCCTCCTCCGTATCGTTGTCTGACAAAGACGGTGTAGCCTCGCTGGTTTTCGTCCCTTGTCTGGCGAAGCATCTGCTGAAGCGACACGGCGGAATTGAAGGGGTCTCTTCGCCGTTTGCATCCACCATCGTCTCGGGAGGATTAAAAATCTCTCTCAGGGCTGCTTCATCAACCGTAATGCCGGATGGTTCATCAGCCGTGTTTACGGATGGTTTAAATTTGTCCTGTGGTATAAAAGAAGTCTGTACGCGTCTGCTTGTCTTGTTTGCCATTTTCTTGTTTGAGAGATCGCCCGTTCAGAAAGGAACCGATGTGGCTTGGTCAAAATTGCAAGATTGTCTTGTTTTTAAAGGGTACGAAAAAAAGAAACCGTTGTGGATTGGTCAAAAAATTACGGGGCGTATTGTTTTTAAAGGGGAGGAGCCCCGTAAAAAGTTTCGACCAATCAGACTAGTAGAAAGATTGTTTTCAAATACTATTGGTTGATGTATTGGCAGGGGAGGTCCTTTCGTACTCCGTCGGGGGTGTGGTCTCAAAAGACAACCTTCTTTTCGTCGTCAGTACGCATTTCCAATTTCGACTGCTTCGAAACAAGACGTCTATCTTCTCCTTCATTTCTCCCATACACTCTCGCCATGCCGCTATAGGAACCACCACCACCGGAGTAAACACCCCGCATTCAGAGTTAAAAGACTCCAAAGAAAAGACGTCTGGTTCGGTCGACTGAGGCTGATAGGATCCGTTGATTTTAGGAGCACGGAGACTGGCACGAAAAAACCAACGACCTGAGGCAGAAGATTTCGTCTCCCAAGTAGCGCTAAACAAAATTCTTCTCTCACGCAACTCATCCAGCGTCGGGTAAGTAAACAAGCTTCCTTTTACACGTTTTTCCATCGGAGAAGGATCATGCCACAAAATATCAGGCATTGTCAAACTTAAAACATCCCAATCCACGGTTGATAGCGACGATGCAATCGAAAAAGGGCTTTCGTCTCTTCTCTCTTTCAGCTGAAACAAACAGATATCTCCCATCTGGTATCGGAAAACGTATCCAAAAGATCCAATCATTCCATAACCCTCCAAGCACCACTTCTCACGCAAAGACTCGGTTGGAGGAATTTGAGTACGATTCAAAAAAATCCTACTTTTCCGAGGAGCGTCGTAGTAAGTTTTATCATTTTTATAAATTGAAACTGGCGTTTCGCTAATCATGCCTACTGAAACAACAGCTTTCTCCATCTTTTCCATTTTCTCTTAATGCTCGTACTAACAAAGACTTACCATTCACATATACCAGTGTATGTGTGTGTGTGTACGTACATGTGTTAATACTCAAAAAGTCGTAAATCGCATTTTGACATAAAGTGTCTCCCCCCTTAGCCCCACCTTCCTCTGACCTCCCCTTCACCCCACCCCTCCTCTTACAGGGCCATCAATCACATTTTGACATAAGGTGTCTCCCCCTCAGCCCCGCCTCCTTCTGACCTCCCCTTCACCCCACCCCTCCTCTTACAGGGCCATCAATCACATTTTGACATAAGGTGTATTCCCCCCTCAGCCCCGCCTCCTTCTGACCTCCCCTTCACCCCACCCCCCCCTGTGACCTTTTGACCTTAAGGTCGTAAATCTTTTTTTGACTAAAGGTAACCCCTTATCCTCTCTCTCACGCTTGCGTGGCTTGAATAAGATATGGTTGCACTTTGGCCCACGTGACAGCCAGCGAACCTCCCCCAAGGCACGCTGCTGGTGGGGATCTATAGGGATGAAGATTATTCAGCTTGTCAGCTAAGATAAATGCAAGATGGAAGCCTGCAGAGACGAGATATAAACGTCCAGCAAATGAATGCAAGTGGAATAGTGACCTTGTGAAGGGCGCATTCTACCCGGCGACAGCGATCTAATTTTAATATTTCAATGTTCTGTCAAGCGTCGTTTGATGCCTTGCATGTAACTTCAAAGTGGAAATGATGGTGGGCGAATGAAACAAGACAGCAAATCTCTAAAATGCTACAAAAGCGGTCATGAAGGTCAGCCTTCTCTTTTTGCAGGATATTAGCACTTTTAAATGGCTAACTAAAAACGGAAGAAAAACTCCTCATGTAGTATCAATCAATCAAAGTTTTAATCACAAGCGTCTCAAAGAGCTGCACAAGCCACAAAGACATCCTTGGCTCTGATCCCACATCAGGGCAAGAAAAAACTCAACCCAATGGGAACAACGAGAACCCCTGAATTTGACACCTGTTAAAAAGGCTACCGGCATTGTTGCCCTAAAACAGCTTTATGATGAGTGTGAAGTCCAGATAAGAGCCTTGGAGTCCCTGGGAGTAGTTTCAGACACTTATGGAGGACTGTTGTGCCCCCATTTTGCTCCAGATAATCCTCCACGACCTTGGTCTTGCCTTTACACGTGTGTCCTGGGCATGACGTTAAAGTGCATCCGGCAGTGGAGGCTCCTCTAAGGGGTCTTGGGGCACTAGGAGGTTAACCCCTTTACTACTGTTACCCCAGGTGGCCCTTGGCAAAGGCCTAGTACCTGACTGCCCCCTAGCCAGGGATACGGTGAAGACCTCAACGGCAGAGCAGGCGGAAGACGGTAGATTTAAGAACTACCACAACGGCTGCGATGGCGGAAGAAGGCGCCCCCACATCCATGTGGGCTTAGTTTATACTTGCCAACCTTGAGACCTCCAAATTCAGGAGATTGGGGGTGGAGGGGTGGTTAAGGGGGGAGGAGTATATTTATAGCTAGAATTCACTGAAATTTAAGTATTTCGTATATATATATATATATATATATATATATATATATATATATATATATATATATATATATATATATATATATATATATATATATATATATATATATATATATATATATATGTATAAATAAATAAAATAAATACTTGACTTTCAAGGAATTCAAGCTATATATATATATATGTATTTTATTATATATATACATATAAATAAAATAAATACTTGAATTTCAGTGTTCATTTATTTACACATATACACACACATAACACTCCTCTACTCATTGTTGTATTTGAAAGTGCAATGCTTTGCAGCCAGTAGCACAGCCTTTGAAGGAGCGCAGGTATGGGCAGTGTAATATTCTGGGTTGGAGTCATTAACCAGGCGAGGTGATGAAGTTACGTCTCTTTACTTCATACTTCAGAACCGACTCCCAAACTTGTCGTCAAGGTGCGCAATACAACATAAACCGTTGGTCAACCAAAAAGTAACCACAGAACACTATACGGTATAGTGTTCTGTGGTTACCTTTTGGTTGGCCAAGCGGACGTGACGACAGGCTGTCCTCACTCAGGTCCGCATGGATCGGGAGAATGGTTGTCCCATAATTAGTTACAGAATAGACTGCAGCGCATGGTACGTGCTGCTGAGAAGGTGATTGGCTGCAAGCTCCCATCCCTCCAGGACTTGTTCTCCTCCAGGACCAGGAGGCGTGTGGGTGGGATCACAATTCTCACCCTGGACACACACTATTCTCCCCTCAGGCAGGAGACTACACTCCATCCAGACCCACACCTCCCGCCACCTCAACACTTTTTTCCCCTCGGCCATCAGGCAAATGAACAAGAACTCCTAACAGCAGCTCCTTGAATCCCTTCTAGGTCTATCATCTCCGCTGTTTTCTGGGCGTTCAGCTCCAGGTTGTCCTTCTAAGTCTATCTGATAGCTCAGTCACAGCTCCTTTTATACCAAATATGTGTTATATGTGTTTTATGTCGCACGTTTGCACCAAGAACAATTCCTAGTTTGTGAACCCGTTCTCAAACAATGGCAATAAAACTATTCTGATTCTGATTCTGATTCTGATTCTGATTCTGATTCAATGGGACGTGATGTTGTGAAGCTAATACTGAAAAACATCTATAATGAAAAACAAGCTCTTGAGATTGAAGCAATTGAAATGTCCCAAGTCAGTTCAGCCATCATGCAGGTTCCTGGAGAGCAAATCCGGCAGTATTTAGAAAAGAAGGGAGTGACTCAGGCAGCGACAATGAAGAACTGGATCTGTCCGTGCTGACTACTATTGGAAAATAGTACTTGGCAAAGTGGAGAGGCTGTTGGAGTCTCTTGTCGCCATAGAAACCTTATTTGGCTGGACAGTACAAGGGCCAGTGTCCATGGCAAGCATTAATGAAGCTTCATGCTTGAATGAGGCGTCGACGAGGCTGAGCAAGTTTCAAATCAGCTGTGCGCATTTGGGGAAAGAGAATGTCTCGGCATCTCCGACAAAGGTAAGGAAGGAGTGGATGACATTGAGGCTCAACAACACTTCAGCAGAACAGTCAATTACAAGAAAGGGCGATATGAAGTGACGTTGCCATGGAAACAGGACTCACCTGAACTTCCAGACAACCAGAGAATTGCCCGAAAAAGATTTCAATGTTTGAAAAGGGAACTGAGAACAGACGTGATGCTGTTCCAAGGATATAAGAATGTAATCCATGACTACATTTAACAAGGAATATGTGAAATTGTCCCAGAAACCAAACACATGGAAGAAGCTGGGAAAAACAAGGTGGAGTTTTACCTGCCTCACCTCGCTGTGAGCCGAGAGGACAAGGTCACAACGAAAGTTGAAGAATTGTTTTTGATACCTCTGCACATGAAGATGGCTGCTCCCTGGACCGAACCTAAACCCAGACCTCCTTGGCATTCTTGTCAGGTTCAGTCTGCATCCTATCGCCTTCATGGCAGACATTACTAAGGCGTTCCCTCAAATTTAAATCGCAGAAGAGGCTCTTGATCACAATGAGAATAGCTCGTTTAGTATTTGGAGAGTCATCTCATCTTTATTATAAATCACCTGGAGAATCACTGGACGAGTCACCCAAAAGTTGTTAATACAATCAAAGACTCCATCTATGTTGACGATTTTATTGCGAGCTCAAGAGATGTTGAAAACTGTTAGAATAATTATGTATATATTATCACACAACTCTTATGTTTAAGGGCCGTTGCTATAGTTATTATCAATTGTGCTGAAGTTGTATTTTTTTCTATCTGTGCAAAGCCAGTCTCGTATCAGCGTTTGTTTCCAGAATCGGCCTGCTGACTGCCAAGGCCGAACATCGAGTACCGTGACACAGACAAAGCAGAGACAGGGCGATATCACGGGTGTCAGCACATTTGCATTTCATTAATAGTCATATATTGTGTCTAACTGGAGCTGTTGAGATGACCCCCCTTCCCTCAGCGACAGCTTCGGTGATGTAACCAGGGACCTCCCAAATAAATAGAGGAAGCACGTGGGCTGGACTTTGGAGCGTAGTTTGGATCTGTAACGAGAGTACAGCCCAAAAAACGTCTCTCTTCAATTGAGCAAAATGTAACTCTGTTTCTGCATGATTCCTTGCTTCTTGTCTGTTTAATAGATGTCATCAGTGTTTGAACCTGACAAAAACGCAAATGTGCTAACCAAATGTGCCAAAGAAATCCTGTCCACCGCAGGCATGAATATTTGTAAATGAAAAACAAATTCCTTGGAACTGAAGGCCAAATGGCAGGATAGTCATTTTGACTTTACAGTAGAACCTGAAGCACATGACTGTGTGTTAAAGGTGCTTGAACTGGTGCGGAAGCCGGAGACTGATAATAATAATACATTTGACTTATAAGGCGCCTTTCTGGGCACTCAAGGACACCGTACAAAATCAAAACAATAAAATCAAATTGGATAAAAACAACAACAACAACAAAGATAGAGAAGAGAAGATGATTACAATGAATAAGCAGTCCGGAATAGGTGTGTTTTGAGTCTTGATTTGAAGAGGGATATTGAGTCTAAGTTACCAAGGTCTGGTGGTAATGAGTTCCAAAGATGGGGGCAGAGCGGCTGAAAGCTTTGTCTTCAGCCTAAAACACCTCATGGACATTTTTAGAGACAAGGACAATTTCAAAACGAAGTGTTTTGCGGTCATGAGCTAAGTTATTCGACCTCATGGGCTTTTTGACCACGTTCAAAATAAGAGTGAAATGTATCTTCCAAGATCTGTGGCAAAGGAGCATTAGCTGGGATGAGGAGCTGCCCGACAACCTCTCTCGAAGGTAAGAACAGTGGTGCATTGAACTCATTCAACTACATCACCTTGTGATTCCCAGGTGGTGTGGAACTGCCCGACAACCTCTCTCAAAGGTAAGAACAGTGGTGCATTGAACTCATTCAACTGCATCACCTTATGATTCCCAGGTGGTGTGGAACTGCCCGACGACCTCTCTCGAAGGTAAGAACAGTGGTGCATTGAACTCATTCAACTACATCA
The DNA here is from genome assembly GCF_033978785.1 of Entelurus aequoreus. Lineage (NCBI taxonomy): Eukaryota > Metazoa > Chordata > Actinopteri > Syngnathiformes > Syngnathidae > Entelurus > Entelurus aequoreus. The sequence continues at coordinate 6,656,984 of NC_084738.1, forward strand.
CCTTGTGATTCCCAGGTGGTGTGGAACTGCCCGACGACCTCTCTCAAAGGTAAGAACAGTGGTGCATTGAACTCATTCAACTACATCACCTTGTGATTCCCAGGTGGTGTGGAACTGCCCGACGACCTCTCTCGAAGGTAAGAACAGTGGTGCATTGAACTCATTCAACTACATCACCTTGTGATTCCCAGGTGGTGTGGAACTGCCCGACGACCTCTCTCAAAGGTAAGAACAGTGGTGCATTGAACTCATTCAACTACATCACCTTGTGATTCCCAGGTGGTGTGGAACTGCCCGACGACCTCTCTCGAAGGTAAGAACAGTGGTGCATTGAACTCATTCAACTGCATCACCTTGTGATTCCCAGGTGGTGTGGAACTGAGACACTGCAAGGGCAACAGGATGTTGCATGTGTTCAGCGATGCAAGTGACAAAACATATGGTGCAGTAGCGTGTCTTCAAGGGCAGACAGCTGAAGGAACGGCAGTGACCAAACTAATCATGTCCAAGACAAGTGTAGCACCCACCCTGCTTGGCACTCAGCAACAAAGGGTTGGAGTTGGGGGTTAAATCACCAAAATGATTCCCGGGCGCGGCGCCGCTGCTGCCCACTGCTCCCCAAGGGGATGGGACAAATGCAGAGGACAAATTTCACCACATCTAGTGTGTGTGTGACAATCATTGGTACTTTAATCTTTAATCTTAATCTTAATCAAGAAACTCACCAGAAACTCATCTACCACGTCTTGAGCTAATGGGAGCTCTGGTAGCAGCAAGAATGGGTGATAACCTGCTAAAGGTAATGAACATGCACCCAAACCAAATCCGAATGTGGTCAGACTCCATGATAGTGATTCAGTGGATCCGGAGTTCAGTGCATACTTGGAAACAGTTTGTAGTAAATAGAGTGATGGAAATCCAGTCACTGACTAACCCAGGAAGCTGGTTGCACTGCGGTGGGAAACTTAATCCAGCTGACTTTACCACTAGAGGTCAGACAGCCTTGAAACTAAGAGAAGAGGAGTTCTGGTGGTCAGGACCACCATCTTTGAAATCAAAGTCTCAGCCAGTGTTGCTGTATGAAGAGCCCTCGGAAGAGATACAAACTGAGCTCAAATGGAGTCATGTCACCGTGCAGTTGAACAACACAGGACAGCCGGCACAAAATAAACTACTAAAGCTTGAAAACTACAGTAAACTGAAAACTGTGTCCGGAACTACAGCCTGGATTATAAGATTCATTTACAATTGCCGTACCAAGAAACGGAACCAAGGAAAACTGACAGCTGAAGATCTAGCCGATGCGTAAAAATACTGAATTTTGAAGGCGAAAGGTCAAAATGACCAGAAGGAAATAACTGCGTTAAAGGCAGGAAAGAACATTTATAAGGACTCAAAGATCAGAGATCTAAAGCCGTTGGATTCATGTGGGAGGAAGACTGAGACGCTCAGACATGACTTTCAGGGAACGGCAGGGGTCATATTATGGAGAATCTGAAACTAGTATTTTTGCAGTATATTCTAAAAACAGCTGAAGGTTCATATTAATGAGAATCTTAAAATTGTATTTTTGCAGTACATTCCGAAAAACAGCACAAGGTTTATATTATTGAGAATCTTAAACTAGTATTTTTGCAGTATATTCTAAAAACAGCAGAGGGTTCATTATATTGAGGATCTTGGATTAGTATTTTTGCAGTAGAGGCCTAAAGTAGCAAAGGGGGGTTATTATATTGCGTATCATACACTAGTATTTTTGCATTAGTTTCCTAAAAACAGCAGAGGGTTCCTATTGTTGAGAATTTTTAACTTGTATTTTTGCAGTATATTCCTAAAAACAGCAGAAGGTTCATATTATGGAGAATCTTCAACTAGTATTTTTGGAGTATATTCCTAAAAACAGCACAGGGTTGATATTATTGAGAATTTTAAACTAGTATTTTTGTAGTATATTCCTAAAAACAGCACAGGGTTGATATTATTGAGAATTTTAAACTAGTATTTTTGCAGTATATTCCTAAAAACATCACAGGGTTGATATTATTGAGAATCTTGAACTAATATTTGTGCAGTATATTCCTAAAAACAGCAGAGGGTTCATGTTATTGAGAATCTTAAAGTCGTATTTTTGCAGTATATTCCTAAAAACAGCACACGGGTCAGTCCATTAAACATATTTGACTACTATCTTTGCAGTATATTCCTAAAAACAGCAGAGGGTTCATATTATTGAGAATCTTAAAGTCGTATTTTTGCAGTATATTCCTAAAAACAGCACACGGGTCAGTCCATTAAAAATATTTGACTACTATCTTTTCAGTATATTCCTAAAAACAGCAGAGGGTTCATCTTTTTGAGGATCTCGGACTAGTATTTTTGTGCCGTGTTTAAAACATCAGAGGGTTTATCACATCGAGGGTCTTCAAATTGTCTTTTAGCAGCAGCTTCCTTAACACAGCAACACACTCCCGTCAAATAGAGGATCTTTGATTTGCCTGTCTGTAGTGAATGAAACATTACAGCCTTCGTGTCATGTAGAGGATCTTTGCAGGTTTTTTGAAGACATTTTTAGGCATCCATCCATTGTATGCATCAAGCATCCATTCATGTACAGCCACTATCCATTCATTCATTCATTCATCATCCATATCTTCCAGTTCATAAGATTTGTCATGAAGAAGCCATCCATTCATTCTTTCTGACTCTCTATAAGACACGGCTTCTTCCCTCCATCCATGCGTGCTTCCTCCCCTGGCCGCCCCTCCATGGTGAAGGTGCAGCAGCCGCCCCTCCATGCAACCACCCCTCCCCTGGCCGCCCCTCCATGGTGACGCTGCAGCAGCCGCCTGACTGACGCGATCAGCCGTGACTTGAAGGCGGCCACGTGCGAGGCTCCTCACGTGCGGCGAGGTGGCAGACAGACACTCACGTTCTCCGGGAGAGAATCACGCCGGGGGAGAATCACGCCGGCCTAAAAATAGCTGAGCAGCAGAGGAGGAGCGGGAGGAGAATACGCCGGATGTTCAACACAAACTGCAAAGCTATTTTTAACCTCCGTGTCCCGGCAGAATCCAGATGTGACTCCATGTTCTCCAGCTTCTATTTTGGTCCTGGTGTGCCATCCCTGGTCCTGGTGTGCCATCCCTGGTCCTGGTGTGCCATCCCTGGTCCTTGTGTGCCATCCCTGGTCCTGGTGTGCCATCCCTGGTCCTGGTGTGCCATCCCCTGGTCCTGGTGTGCCATCCCTGGTCCTGGTGTGCCATCCCTGGTCCTTGTGTGCCATCCCTGGTCCTAATACACGATCTTATAATTGTCAGGAGCACTCTGCTGTTTTTTGTAATCTTTTGGAAGGATCAACTACAAAAGCAATTGTCAAAGATCCTATGACAGGGCCGCTCTGCTGTTTTTAGGAATATACTGCAAAAAAAAAATTCAAAGACGCTATATATGACAGGAGCGCTCTGCTGTTTTTAGGAATATACTGCAAAAAAAAAATTCAAAGACGCTATGTATGACAGGAGCGCTCTGCTGTTTTTAGGAATCTACTGCAAAATCAATTGTTAAAGATCATATGACAGAGGTGCTCCGCTGTTTTTAGGAATATACTACAAAAAAATGTTCAAAGATGCTATATATGACAGGAGAACTCTGCTGTTTTTAGGAATAAATTAATTAATTAATTTGATTTATTTTAATTTAATTTATTTCATTTAAATTTAAATTGTTTTATTTTTTATTTTTAATTGTTTAAATTAAAATTACAATTTTAAAATTTAAAAGTATCTAATTTAATTAATTAAAAAATAGTCAAATATATTGTATATGACAATAGCACTCTGCTGTTTTTAGGAATCTACTGCAAAAACTAGTCAAATATCTTGTATATGACAGGAGCACCCTGCTGTTTTTAGGAATGTACTTCAAAAACTAGTCAAATATCTTGTGTATTACAGGAGCAGTCTGCTGTTTTTAGGAATGTACTGCAAAAACTAGTCAAATATCTTGTATATGACAGGAGGGGTCTGCTGTTTTTAGGAATCTACTGCAAAATAAATTGTTAAAGATCATATGACAGAGGTGCTCCGCTGTTTTTAGGAATATACTACAAAACATTTTTCTAAGATGCTATATATGACAGGAGCACTCTGCTGTTTTTAGGAATAAATAAATTAATTAATTTGATTTAATTTAATTTAATTTATTTCATTTAAATTTAAATTGTTTTATTTTTAATTGTTTGAATTAAAATGTAAAAGTATCTAATTAATTAATTAATATATAGTCAAATATATTGTATATGACAATAGCACTCTGCTGTTTTTAGGAATAAACTGCAAAAACTAGTCAAGTATCTTGTATATGACAGGAGCACTCTGCTGTTTTTAGGAATCTACAACAAAAGCAATTGTTAAAGATCATATGACAGCGGTGCTTTGCTGTTTTTAGTAATATACGGCAAAAATGGCAAATGACAGGAGAAATCTGCTTTTCTTTCATGATGTACTGCAAAATTGCTCGTGAAAAAATCCTGCATAGGACGAGTGATTTGCTGTTTTTAAAGCCCTACTGAAATGATTTTTTTTATTTAAACGGTAATAGCAGATCCATTCTATGTGTCATACTTGATCATTTCGCGATATTGCCATATTTTTGCTGAAAGGATTTAGTAGAGAAAATCGACGATAAAGTTGGCAACTTTTGGTCGCTGATAAAAAAAAGCCTTGCCTGTAGCGGAAGTAGCGTGACGTCACAGGAGCTAGTATTCCTCACAATTCCCCGTTGTTTACAATGGAGCGAGAGAGATTCGGAGCGAGAAAGCGATGATTACCCCATTAATTTGAGCGAGGATGAAAGATTTGTAGATGAGGAACGTTACAGTGAAGGACTTGAGAGGCAGTGATGGACGTATCTTTTTTGGCTCTGACCGTAACTTAGGTACAAGCTGGCTCATTGGATTCCACACTCTCTCCTTTTTCTATTGTGGATCACGGATTTGTATTTTAAACCACCTGGGATACTATATCCTCTTGAAAATGAGAGTCCAGAACGCCAAATGGACATTTAAAGTGACTTTTATCTCCACGACAATACATCGGCGAAATGCTTTAGCTACGAGCTAACGTGATAGCATCATGCTTTAACTGCATATAGAAAGAAAAGAAATAAACCCCTGACTGGAAGGATAGATAGAAAATCAACAATACTATTAAACTGTGGACATGTAAATACACGGTTAATGCTTTCCAGGCTGGCGAAGGTTAACAATGCTGTGCTAACGACGACATTGAAGCTAACTTAGCAACTTAGCAACGGGACCTCACAGAGCTATGCTAAAAACATTAGCTCTCCACCTACGCCAGCCAGCCCTCATCTACTCATCAACACCCGTGCTCACCTGCGTTCCAGCGATCGGCAGAAGGACGAAGGACTTCACCCGATGCGTTTGGCGGCCCGGAGACGTAGGAAGTCAAGGTGAGGTCGGCGGCTAACGTGGCTAGCGCTCCAACAAAGTCCTCCTGGTTGTGTTGCTGTAGTCCGCTGCTAATACACTGATCCCACCTACAACTGTCTTCTTTGCAGCCTTCATTGTTCATTAAACAAATTGCAAAAGATGTCCAGAATACTGTGGAATTATGAAATGAAAACAGAGCTTTTTGTATAGGATTCTACGGGTACCATAACTTCCCTTACTCTGACTTCGTCACGCGCATACGTCATCATACCGCGACGTTTCAGCCGGATATTTCCCGGGAAGTTTTAAATGTCACTTTATAAGTTAACCCGGCCGTATTGGCATGTGTTGCAATGTTAAGATTTCATCATTGATATATAAACTATCAGACTGCTTGGTCGCTAGTAGTGGCTTTCAGTAGGCCTTTAAGGATCTACTGCAAATACAAGGGTCAATTATCTTATATGAGAAGATCACACCGTTGTTTATTTAGGATCTATTGCAAAAATGCTCGTCAAATATGTTCTATACGACATGCTGTTTTTAGAAAAACAATAATCAAAGATCCTGTATATGACAGGAGCACTCTGCCGTCTTTTAGGATCATCTGCAAAACTACTCATCAAACATCCTCTTTGCCATTTTAAATAATCTACTACACAAATAGTAGTCAAAGATCCTCTACATGACAGTAGCAATATGCTGTTTTAAGGAATCGATTGCAAAAATACTAGTCAAAGATCCTCTATATTTTCGGTCTGCTGTTTTTAAAAAAACAAAACCTGCAGCAACATCAACTTACTGCAGGCGTTGCCATAGAAGGATTCTAGGAAGAGAATAATGAACAAGCTGTAATCAAGCTCTGCAATTATTATCACTGGAAGCTCCGCAATCACACTTTGCAGTTTGTTATGCTGCTCCTTGTTTTCTTTGTAGGCCATTTTTCTCTTTACACTCCATCCTCTCCACACAACTCCAAAGATATTCTTTATAACAGGAGCACTCTGCTGTTTTTAAGGATCTTCAACACAATTCCAAAGTCAAAGATCCCGTGTACGACAGGAGTGCTTTTGCTGTTTTTAGTAATGAACTGCAAAAACAACAAAGACCGTCTTTAGGAGGAGATTTCGCAGCTGTTTTTAGGCATCGACTGCAAAAATGCTAGCCAGACATTTTCTCCATGACAGACGTGCTTAGCTGTTTTTAGGAATCTTCTGCAAAATGACAGGAGTGCTCTGCTGTTTTTAGGAGTTTACTGCAACAACAATAGTCAAAGATGTTCTATATTACAGGAGTGCTATGCTGTTTTTAGGAATTTACTGCAAACACAAGAGTCAAAGGCTTTCTATACGACAGGGTTTCTATGCTGTTTTTAGGAATTGACTGCAAAAACAATAGTCTAAGACATTCCATATGACAATAGTGCTATGCTGTTTTTAGGAATTTACTGCAAAAACAATAGTCAAATACGTTCTATATGACAGAGTTTCTATGCTGTTTTTAGGAATTTGCTGCAAAAACAAGAGTCAAAGGCTTTCTATATGACAAGGTTGCTGTGCTGTTTTTAGGAATTTACTACAAAAACAATAGTCAAAGACGTTCTATTTTACAGGAGTGCTATGCTGTTTTTAGGAATTTACTGCAAAACAAGAGTCAAAGACTTTCTATACGACAAGGTTGATATGCTCTTTTTAGGAATTTACTACAAAAACAATATTCAAATATGATTTATATTACAGGAGTGCTATGCTGTTTTTAGGAATTTACTGCAAAACAAGAGTCAAAGGCTTTCTATACGACAAGGTTGCTATGCTGTTTTTAGGAATTTACTACAAAAACAAGAGTCAAAGACATTCTAAATTACAGTAATGCTATGCTGTTTTTGGGAATTTACTGCAAAAACAATAGTAAAAGACATTCTATATGACAAGGTTGCTTTTCTGTTTTTAGGAATTTACTACAAAAACAATAGTCCAAGACGTTCTATATTACAGGGTTTCAATGCTATTTTTAGGAATTTACTGCAAAAACAACAGTCAAAGACCTTCTATGACAGGAGTGCTCTGCTGTTTTTAGGAATCTACTGTAAAAACAATTGTCAAAGACGTTCTGTATGACAGGAGTGCCCTGCTGTTTTTTGGAATTTACTGCAAAAACAATAGATAAAGACATTTCATATGACAGGAGTGCTCTGTTGTTTTTAGGAATTTACTGCAAAAACAAGAGTCAAAGTGCTTGTCTATGTTTTGAAGCATCTACTGCAAAGATGCCGGTCAAACAAAAGAGAGCGCTGCTGTTTTTAGTCATCTGCCGGGGAAGTTTTGAGCTGGACGTGTTTGGGTGATGTCATTGAAGGAACAGCGTTGGGGGAAAAGGACTCACTGAAGACTTTGATGGCAGCACAATCCTGAAGTTGATGGCAGCACAATCTTGAAGTTGATGGCAGCACAATCCTGAAGTTGATGGCAGCACAATCCTGAAGTTGATGGCAGCACAATCTTGAAGTTGATGGCAGCACAATCCTGAAGTTGATGGCAGCACAATCCTGAAGTTGATGGCAGCACAATCCTGAAGTTGATGGCAGCACAATCCTGAAGTAAAACTCATTCACGCGTTGGGGGAAAGGTAATGTCCAAAAAGTGTGGCGCCCTCTGCTGTTCGCATTACAGAATGCAGCAGTGTTGGCATCAAGATATATATATATATATATATATATATATATATATATATATATATATATATATATATATATATATATATATATATATATATATATATATATATAACCCCCGTGATATTTTCATATGGCTCCATCTTTTCTCCCTCATATTATTCTGGCTTATTTGTGTCCAGAGGGGATTTTCTCCGTCTCTTGGCGGCTTACCCATCTGGTATTTGGCCTGGGTATGATCCGGCCTGTGCACTATAGAACCAGCCTGGTTCTGGTCCTGCTTGTCACACATTGTTGAGAAGAAGATGCACTGCAGGTGAGTCTGTACACTACTCCTGCAAAGTACACTACTCCTGCAAAGTACACTACTCCTGCAAAGTACACTACTCCTGCAAAGTACACTACTCCTGCAAAGTACACTACTCCTGCAAAGTACACTACTCCTGCAAAGTACATTACTCCTGCAAAGTACACTACTCCTGCAAAGTACACTATTCCTGCAAAGTACATTACTCCTGCAAAGTACACTACTCCTGCAAAGTACATTACTCCTGCAAAGTACACTACTCCTGCAAAGTACACTATTCCTGCAAAGTACATTACTCCTGCAAAGTACACTACTCCTGCAAAGTACACTATTCCTGCAAAGTACATTACTCCTGCAAAGTACACTATTCCTGCAAAGTACATTACTCCTGCAAAGTACACTATTCCTGCAAAGTACATTACTCCTGCAAAGTACACTATTCCTGCAAAGTACATTACTCCTGCAAAGTACATTACTCCTGCAAAGTACATTACTCCTGCAAAGTACACTATTCCTGCAAAGTACATTACTCCTGCAAAGTACACTATTCCTGCAAAGTACATTACTCCTGCAAAGTACACTACTCCTGCAAAGTACACTATTCCTGCAAAGTACATTACTCCTGCAAAGTACATTACTCCTGCAAAGTACACTACTCCTGCAAAGTACACTACTCCTGCAAAGCCTCTTTTAAAGTCTGCTGCTGCCATGGCAACCCACATTTTTTTTACATGTACGCAATAATGCTCTTGTGTTTGAGTTTGAGTTTTGAGTTGATTTCGAACATGCAAGCATACAATATGATACTTCTGATGCATGTTTGCTTTTTTATCAACCCTCTATCTAAAAATGCTTATAAATCCAATTATTTGATGAATTATTATGTGACTAAATGTATTAAATATGATGTCTCCTGCAGTAACAGCTATATAAATGTATTAAATATGATGTCTCCTGCAGTAACAGCTATATAAATGTATTAAATATGATGTCTCCTGCAGTAACAGCTATATAAATGTATTAAATATGATGTCTCCTGCAGTAACAGCTATATAAATGTATTAAATATGATGTCTCCTGCAGTAACAGCTATATAAATGTATTAAATATGATGTCTCCTGCAGTAACAGCTATATAAATGTATTAAATATGATGTCTCCTGCAGTAACAGCTATATAAATGTATTAAATATGATGTCTCCCGCAGTAACAGCTATATAAATGTATTAAATATGATGTCTCCCGCAGTAACAGCTATATAAATGTATTAAATATGATGTCTCCTGCAGTAACAGCTATATAAATGTATTAAATATGATGTCTCCTGCAGTAACAGCTATATAAATGTATTAAATATGATGTCTCCTGCAGTAACAGCTATATAAATGTATTAAATATGATGTCTCCCGCAGTAACAGCTATATAAATGTATTAAATATGATGTCTCCTGCAGTAACAGCTATATAAATGTATTAAATATGATGTCTCCTGCAGTAACAGCTATATAAATGTATTAAATATGATGTCTCCTGCAGTAACAGCTATATAAATGTATTAAATATGATGTCTCCTGCAGTAACAGCTATATAAATGTATTAAATATGATGTCTCCTGCAGTAACAGCTATATAAATGTATTAAATATGATGTCTCCCGCAGTAACAGCTATATAAATGTATTAAATATGATGTCTCCCGCAGTAACAGCTATATAAATGTATTAAATATGATGTCTCCTGCAGTAACAGCTATATAAATGTATTAAATATGATGTCTCCTGCAGTAACAGCTATATAAATGTATTAAATATGATGTCTCCTGCAGTAACAGCTATATAAATGTATTAAATATGATGTCTCCCGCAGTAACAGCTATATAAATGTATTAAATATGATGTCTCCTGCAGTAACAGCTATATAAATGTATTAAATATGATGTCTCCTGCAGTAACAGCTATATAAATGTATTAAATATGATGTCTCCTGCAGTAACAGCTATATAAATGTATTAAATATGATGTCTCCTGCAGTAACAGCTATATAAATGTATTAAATATGATGTCTCCTGCAGTAACAGCTATATAAATGTATTAAATATGATGTCTCCTGCAGTAACAGCTATATAAATGTATTAAATATGATGTCTCCTGCAGTAACAGCTATATAAATGTATTAAATATGATGTCTCCCGCAGTAACAGCTATATAAATGTATTAAATATGATGTCTCCCGCAGTAACAGCTATATAAATGTATTAAATATGATGTCTCCTGCAGTAACAGCTATATAAATGTATTAAATATGATGTCTCCTGCAGTAACAGCTATATAAATGTATTAAATATGATGTCTCCTGCAGTAACAGCTATATAAATGTATTAAATATGATGTCTCCTGCAGTAACAGCTATATAAATGTATTAAATATGATGTCTCCTGCAGTAACAGCTATATAAATGTATTAAATATGATGTCTCCCGCAGTAACAGCTATATAAATGTATTAAATATGATGTCTCCTGCAGTAACAGCTATATAAATGTATTAAATATGATGTCTCCTGCAGTAACAGCTATATAAATGTATTAAATATGATGTCTCCTGCAGTAACAGCTATATAAATGTATTAAATATGATGTCTCCTGCAGTAACAGCTATATAAATGTATTAAATATGATGTCTCCTGCAGTAACAGCTATATAAATGTATTAAATATGATGTCTCCTGCAGTAACAGCTATATAAATGTATTAAATATGATGTCTCCCGCAGTAACAGCTATATAAATGTATTAAATATGATGTCTCCCGCAGTAACAGCTATATAAATGTATTAAATATGATGTCTCCTGCAGTAACAGCTATATAAATGTGTTAAATATGATGTCTCCTGCAGTAACAGCTATATAAATGTATTAAATATGATGTCTCCTGCAGTAACAGCTATATAAATGTATTAAATATGATGTCTCCCGCAGTAACAGCTATATAAATGTATTAAATATGATGTCTCCCGCAGTAACAGCTATATAAATGTATTAAATATGATGTCTCCTGCAGTAACAGCTATATAAATGTATTAAATATGATGTCTCCTGCAGTAACAGCTATATAAATGTATTAAATATGATGTCTCCTGCAGTAACAGCTATATAAATGTATTAAATATGATGTCTCCTGCAGTAACAGCTATATAAATGTATTAAATATGATGTCTCCTGCAGTAACAGCTATATAAATGTATTAAATATGATGTCTCCTGCAGTAACAGCTATATAAATGTATTAAATATGATGTCTCCTGCAGTAACAGCTATATAAATGTATTAAATATGATGTCTCCCGCAGTAACAGCTATATAAATGTATTAAATATGATGTCTCCTGCAGTAACAGCTATATAAATGTATTAAATATGATGTCTCCCGCAGTAACAGCTATATAAATGTATTAAATATGATGTCTCCCGCAGTAACAGCTATATAAATGTATTAAATATGATGTCTCCTGCAGTAACAGCTATATAAATGTATTAAATATGATGTCTCCTGCAGTAACAGCTATATAAATGTATTAAATATGATGTCTCCTGCAGTAACAGCTATATAAATGTATTAAATATGATGTCTCCTGCAGTAACAGCTATATAAATGTATTAAATATGATGTCTCCCGCAGTAACAGCTATATAAATGTATTAAATATGATGTCTCCTGCAGTAACAGCTATATAAATGTATTAAATATGATGTCTCCCGCAGTAACAGCTATATAAATGTATTAAATATGATGTCTCCCGCAGTAACAGCTATATAAATGTATTAAATATGATGTCTCCCGCAGTAACAGCTATTCTTCCTCCTGACTTACATTCATTACAAAGCAAACGTCACCCACTAAAATGTTGTTTTTCCACAATAAAATGTGAAAAAGATCAACTTAGCGTGCGTGAAATAAACGTGTCTAACTTTTTAAACCCACGAGTGAATTGTTGTCACGCTGGTTTTTCACCCAGAAGCCTATCATGTGTATGTATGCTGCCTTCTAGTGGCCAAGAGAAGAACTGCAGGCTCCTGGTATTGTCCTGCACTGTACTATAGGGACTGTTATTTATTTAATCTGGAGATTTGGGGATTTTTACAGTTTGAAATAAAACATACAATTAAATTACAAAAAAAATGAAATGTGTGGATTGATGACCTAATTTTTTTGGTTTGTTTTAATCCAAAACTAAACAATTTTTTTATTTTATTAAGGTGACTAAGTTTTATTAAATCGCAGTTTGAATTAAAAAAAAAATAGTTGTGTTGGTTCATCACAAACTACAGTATGCAGTATACAATGGGCTTTAACTACCTGTTTTTTTTTTAAATTTTTTTACAAAATACAAAATATATTCCATTTTAAATCAAACATTTTTTAGTTCTGTTGGCTCATCACAAACTACAGTATGCAGTTTTTAATGGAGTTTAAGTACCTTTTGGGTACAAAATATATTAAAATGCCATTTAAAAAAAAAGTAGTTCTGTTGGCTCAACACAAACTACAATATGCAGTTTTAAATGGGGTTTTAGTACCTTTTTTTTTTTTTTTAAATATATATTACAATTCCATTTTAAATTAAAAAAAAGTTATGTTGGCTCATCACAAACTACAGTATGCAGTTTTTAATGGGGTTTAAGTAACTTTTTGGTAAAAAATATATTAAAATCCCGTTTTAAATAAAACATTTTTTTTAGTTCTGTTGGCTCATCACAAACTACAGTATGCAGTTTTTAATGGGGTTTAAGTAATTTTTTTTTACAAAACATATTAAATCCCATTTTAAATTCAAAAAAAGATTTTGTTGGCTCATCACAAACTACAGTATGCAGTTTTTAATGAGGTTTAAGTAACTATTTGGTACAAAAATATATTAAAATCCTATAAAATAAAAAAAGTAGTTCTGTTGGCTCGTAACAAACTACAGTATGCAGTTTTTAATGGGGTTTAGGTATTCATTTATTTTTACAAAATATATTAAAATCCCATTTTAAATAAAAAAAATGTTCTGTTGGCTCATCACAAACTACAGTATGCAGTTTTTAATGGGGTTTAAGTAACTTTTTTTTTTACCAAATATATTAAAATCCCATTTGAAATAAAAAAAAATTTTTTTGGCTCATCACAAACTACAGTATGCAGTTTTTAGTAGGCTTTAAAGTCCTACTGAAAGCCACTACTAGCGACCACGCAGTCTGATAGTTTATATATCAATGATGACATCTTAACATTGCAACACATGCCAATACGGCCGGGTTAACTTATAAAGTGACATTTTACATTTCCCGCCACACTTCCGCTTGAAAATCTCCTTTGGATATGATTTATGCGCGTGACGTCATAAAATGCACGGAAGTGTTTGGGCCCTATTGGACACAATACACAAAGCTCTGTTTTCTTCCACATATTCCACAGTATTGTGGACATCTGTGTTGGTGAATCTGTTGCAATTTGTTTAATGAACAATGGAGGCTGCAAAGAAGAACGTTGTAGGTGGGATGGATCGGTGTATTAGCGGCTAAGTACAATACTTACAGCAACACAACAAGGACTACTTACTACGCCTAGCCGATGCTTGCCGCCAAACCCACGGATGAAGTCCTTCGTCGCGCCGTCGATCGCTGGAACGCAGGTGAGCACGGCTGTTGATGGGAAGATGAGGGCTGGCTGGCGTAGGTGGAGCACTAATGTTTTATCATAGTTCTGTGAGGTCCGGTTGCTAAGTTGCTAAATTAGCCTTAGCGTCGTTAGCAACAGCATTGTTAAGCCTTACCAGGCTGAGAATTTTTAACCGTGTATTTACATGTACATGGTTTAATAGTATTGTTGATCTTCTGTCTATCCTTCCAGTCAGGGGTTTATTTATTTTGTTTCTATCTGCATTTGAGAATGATGCTATCACGTTAGCTCAGTAGCTAAGTGTGTCACCGATGTATTGTCGTGGAAATAAAAGTCACTTTAAATGTCCATTTGGCGTTCTGGACTGTCATTTTCAAGAGGATATAGTATCCCAGGTGGTTTAAAATACAAATCCGTGATCCACAATAGAAAAAGGAGAGAGTGTGGAATCCAATGAGCCAGCTTGTACCTAAGTTACGGTCAGAGCGAAAAAAGATACGTCCATCACTGCCTCTCTAGTCCTTCACTGTAACGTTCCTCATCCACGAATCTTTCATCCTCGCTCAAATTAATGGGGTAATTGTCGCTTTCTCGCTCCGAATCTCTCTCGCTCCATTGTAAACAACGGGGAATTGTGAGGAATACTAGCTCCTGTGACGTCACGCTACTTCCGCTACAGGCAAGGCTTTTTTTATCAGCGAGCAAAAGTTGCCAACTTTATCGTCGATTTTCTCTACTAAATCCTTTCAGCAAAAATATGGCAATATCGCGAAATGATCAAGTATGACACATAGAATGGATCTGCTATTCCCGTTTAAATTAAAAAAAAAATCATTTCAGTAGGCCTTTAAGTACCTTTGAGCAAACAGTACAGTAAATAGTTGCATGTCATTTTAATGTACATCTACTGCAAAAATGCTAGTCAAACATTTTCAGGAGTGCTTAGCTGTTTTTAGGAATCTTTATTAAAAACAATGGGCAGAGACTTTCTATATGACAGAAGTTTTTAGCTGTTTTTAGGAAACAGTCAAATGCCAGGAGTGCTCTGCTGTTGTTAAGAATCTACTGTACAAAGTATAGTCAAATATTTGTGAGTCAAAAATTGTTAACGAAAATTTGTTAACAAAAATTGTTAGTCAAAAATCCTCAAAATGATTGGAAAGCTCTGCTGTTTTTAGGAATCTACTGCAAAAATGTTGGTCCAAAATCCTCAAAACCATTGGAAAACTGCTGTTTTTAGGAATCTACTGCAAAAATGTTGGTCAAAAATCCTCAAAACAATTGGAAAACTGCTGTTTTTAGGAATCTACTGCAAAAATGTTGGTCAAAAATCCTCAAAACAATTGGAAAACTGCTGTTTTTAGGAATCTACTGAAACATTTTTTGGTCAAAAATCCTTAAAAAGATTGGGAAACAGCTGTTTTTAGGAATCTCCTGCACAAATTTTAGTCAAAAATACTCAAAATGATTGGGAAGCTCTGCTATTTTTAGCATGATCTACTGCAAAAATTGTTAGTCAAAAATCCTCAAAACGATTGGAAAGCTCTGCTGTTTTTACGAATCTACTGCAAAAATTGTTAGTCAAAAATCCTCAAAACGATTGGAAAGCTCTGCTGTTTTTAGGAATCTACTGAAAAAATATTAGTCAAAAATCCTCAAAACGATTGGAAAAACACTGCTGTTTTTAGGAATCTCCTGCAAAAATATTAGTCAAAGATCCTCAAAATGATTGGAAAGCTCTGCTATTATTAGCATGATCTACTGCAAAAATATTAGTCAAAAATCCTCAAAATGATTGGAAAGCTCTGCTATTATTAGCATGATCTACTGCAAAAATATTAGTCAAAGATCCTCAAAATGATTGGAAAGCTCTGCTACTATTAGCATGATCTACTGCAAAACTATTGGTGAAAAATGCTGAAAATGCTTGAAAAAGAGTGGGAGTCGAGGTACGGTGGTTATGCCCCCTGTGGGGGTGCATCGGTAATAACTTTATTGCAAAAATACAGGTTCCCGCTTTCCCCCTAGCAACACTCCAGTATGGTGACTCATCCTGTAGCATTCATTCATTCATTCATTCATTGTGGCTGCAGTCCTTCTTGTGAGTCGCTCTCCTGCTCTTCTTCACTGTTTGCATTCCATTGCTTCAAAGTAGAAAGAGTAAATAGATGCAGAAGAAGAAAGTCCACCAGCAGCATTAAAACATGACATCTCCTCTTGGAGTGTGTGTTGTGTTGTGTTGTGTTGTGTTGTGTTGTGTTGTGTGGTGTCCTCCTGGCTGATACAGGGCCTTGAGGGGGAGGGTGGATTTGCATAGCGCTACAATTGGCTACATTCTCCCGCATCCTTTGAGTTTGAAAAAGACACAAGAAAAAGGAGAAATAAAAACATGGGTGTTGCTCTGCAATAAACGCCAACCTTTGGTTTTGTTAGCTCGATGCATTCTTACAATGGCCACCTTTTGTTGTTGTTGTTGAATGTACAGCATGACGTTGACGCTGCATAGTAGGGGTGTAACGGTACATGTACAGTACAGGTGTGTTCCCACACGGAACACCATGAGTGAGGGACAGGGAGCGTATTCGACTATAGTCTGCCAAGGAGAAGCCAGAGCTTAAAAACACGCTGCCCCAGTTTAAGTGTTTGGACAAGACAAGTGCAGACAGGGAACGGGACTATAAGCTGCAATATATATATATATATATATATACATACATACATACATACATACATACATACATACATATATATATATATATATATATATATATATATATATATATATATATACATACATACATACATACATACATACATACATACATACATATATATATATATATATATATATATATATATATATATATATATATATATATATATATATATATATATATATATATACACATACATACACACATATATATATATATATATATTTATATATGTATATATATATATCTCAATATATACACACACGCAAACACACATACATACACATGTGTATATTTGGGGCTTCGCAGTCAATCAACACAGCAGCAGTATCGGTGTAGGGATGTATCGGTGTAGCGTTCACATGTAAACCCACATGGGACTTCACATGTTCACATGTAAACCCACATGGGAGTTCACATGTTCACATGTAAACCCACATGGGACTTCACATGTTCACATGTTCACATGTAAACCCACATGGGACTTCACATGTTCACATGTAAACCCACATGGGACTTCACATGTTCACATGTAAACCCACATGGGAGTTGATACTGCTGCAATTTATCATCAACAACAATTTCAACGGCTTTTGATAATAAAATCTTACTTTACTTTAGTGACATCATTCTTTGGAGCCTTTATTCAGTCACTTTCTTGGTTAGGCATTGAACTTTTCAGCATTACCTCGAGGTAGTTTGCTCTCAGTGCTGCTGGAGTGATCGCCAAGTGCCAAAGAGCCTGCCGATTTAGCAACCAGGCGTAATAAAGTAGTTTAGCATGAAAATAGTCCCGAAGATTTGGCATTTGTGGTGTTTTTTTCTTAAAGTGACAGACACATGGAGTCTCCGAAGGACACAGTATCACCCCTTTGTGTTTCATACGGCGTCGATCAGGCACCAGTATCGTCTGACCCGTCACTACATTTTAGTACGAGTGTGATATCGTATTGTTTTTTATGTTTGTTGTGTTCCATTGTGGCTCTAATCGTCCTATTTTATGGTTATGCTATTATCAGTATATACTTTATACTATATATATATATTTATATGTATATTATTTGAATATACTTTTAGAACAGAGGTGTCCAAAGTGCAGCCTGCAGTTTATTTGAAAGATACGTCACAAAAAAACAACATAAAAAGTGAACTAAAAGAGCAAAAAAGCATAATGTAATGATCAAATATTGCATTATTGACACAACGCGGGAAGTTGGTTTTTTTACTGTTTTGTTCCAAAAATGCTAAAAATGTATAAACAATGGAGGGATCTGAAGTTGATCCGGGGATTGAAATGTTGAAAGTAAAAATAAAATATGTTGATATATGACTTATTTTCAACACTTTTATGAGTGGGGGTCTTTTTGGATCTCTGAGACCTTTACTTTATTTTTATTTTTTTAACTTTCTGCTCAAAAAATAACAACGTTGTTATAAATGATTGACATATTTAAGGCTCCAATTACGTCACATCAAATATTCACTTTTTTAAAATTTATTTTGGGGGTGAAATATTGCATATTTTGGGTGTTTTCTATATAAAAAAAGAAGATTCTTTGAAAAAAAGGGAACCTGCAGTAGGAAGGGTATTCATACGGCCCCATTCGTCATGGTTTACCCGACACATGAAACGTGACCAATTGGGAGGCTGCACTGTCCCCCGTTAGCACTAGCGTTGATTACCCTCAAACATGTCTTGTGGCAATTCTACCTTTTCACCAGAGCACTAGGTGCTATATATAGTGGAACTTTCCATTGTTTTCATCAAACTGCATTGCAAAATGATTCCCGTTTTTTTTGGGGGATCGACTGTGCGCCTTATAACCCGTTGCACTTAATATATGTATTAATTCTGGTTGTGGTGTAATGATACGTGTGACCAGTAGATGGCAGTCACACATAGAAGATACGTGTGGACTGCTGGTTGATGGCTGTTTCAATGAATGACGCAAGCAAACACCCGTAAGCAGGCAACACCAAAAATGTGATGTTTCATTGAGAATATAGAACATTACCCACGGCGCTCAAAAATATGTCAAAATGTTTTAGTAGGACTTTGGTAAGCTACGAAGCCACACCGCTTGATGGGACGCGGCACATAACAGCTACAGTAGTCAGACGTACTGTGCTTCAACATTATAGTGTGTATACATATATATATATATATATAGTGTGTATGATAGTATACCCCCTTAATGCGCCTTATAATCCGGTGCCTCTTGGGTATGAAAATAGTCCCCAATAGACCTGTTTATCAATGGTGCGCTTTATAATCCGGTGCACCTTTTCTATGAAACTAGTCCCAAATAAACCCGTTCATCAACATTTGCGCCTTATATTTCAGTGAGCATTTTGAATGAAAATAGTCCCGAATGACCGGTTCATTGACAATGCGCCTTATAATCTGGTGCGCCTTTTGGATGGAAATAGCCCCAAATAGACCCATTGATCAACAGTGCGTCTTATAACCTGGTACGCCTCTTGGATGAACATAGTCCCGAATAAACCCGTTCATCTGGTGCGCCTTTTGGATGAAAATAGTCCCAAATAGTCCCGTTAATCGACAGTGTGCCTTATAATGTGGTGCACCTTTTTTTGAAAATAATCCTGAACTAACCTGTTCATGGTGCACCTTTTCTATGAAAATAGTCCCAAATAGTCCCGTTCATCAACATTGCGCTTTATAATCCGGTGCGCCTTTTGAATTAAAATAGTTCCAAATAGTCCCGTTCATCGACAGTGCGCTTTATAATCTGGTGCACCTTTTGGATCAAAATAGTCCCGAATAGACGCGTTCATCGACAGTGCGCCTTATAATCTGGTGCACCTTTTGTTTGAAAATAATCCCGAATTAACCTGTTCATGGTGCACCTTTTGGATGAAAATAGTCCCAAATAGACCCGTTCATCGACAATGCGCCTTATAGTCTGGTACACCTTTTGTATGAAAATAGTCCCGTTCATCAACATTGCACTTTATAATCCGGTGCACCTTTTGAATGAAAATAATCCCGAATAGTCCCGTTTATTAACATTGCATTATATAATCTGGTGCGCCTTTTGAATGAAAATAGTTCCAAATAGACCCGTTCATCGATAGTGCGCCTTATAATATGGTGCGCCTTTTGTATGAAAATAGTCCTGTTCATCAACATTGCACTTTATAATCCGGTGCACCTTTTATATGAAAATAGTCCCGAATAGACCCGTTCATGGACATTGCGCCTTATAATCCGGTACACTTTATGGTCTGAAAAATATGCTAACTCACCCTCTTCCTCTCACGCGAGATCCACCCAGGAATGGAGCCATATGAATCCCCTCCCTACTGTAAATAAAACAAATAAAAAAATGTCATGGCAACAAATAAATCCAAATTTGATCAATAGATATTCAAATGTTGAAAGTAGAAAAATAAAAAAATATAATATATGAAATATTTTTAAGACTTTAATGACCGAGACCCGTCTGGGTCCCCGGGACCTTTCATCACCAAACTTGAGGGGAGCCCTTAATGCTTTGGAAAATGAAAAATATCAAAATGGCGCCCGCAGGTTTTCATATATTATAAAGAATGAGCCGTCCGTGCTAGCCCTCATGTTTGCTAGTTACAAATGTTGCATCATGTAGCGTTACACCCCTACTGCTTAGTAAGGGGGTGTGTTCTTGTAGTTCTACCCTTCTTGAGACATCAACAAGGAAAAGTAGCTTCCATATGAGGAGGTGTGAACAAGTGATGACATAAATCATGGTCCCAATACGGAAAACCATTGCATCTAATAGAGAGACAAATACTAGAGTCCGTGAACATTGCTCCAAAGTCAGGATTTTTAGTTGATTTAATGTGCATACAAAAGTAAACATTGACAGGTGCAAAGGCAGCAATATATGATGAATTGAGACGGCAGCTAAAGAAGGACTTCCCTATTCGTCCCCGAAAAAACCCGCCAGGTGAACAGCTGATTTTACGACGTCCGGTGCTGACGTAAGACAACCCGCGTCCCATACGTGACCATAGGATGAACTATGGTACTAAGACTAGAGTGGCCATTAACAGTTAGCTTCTACAGCTGGGTTGCCCAAAGTGCGGCACAGGAGCCATCTGTGGTCCCTGACTCCTTTGTCATCTGTGGTCCCTGACTCCTTTGTCATCTGTGGTCCCTGACTCCTTTGTCATCTGTGGTCCCTGACTCCTTTGTCATCTGGGGTCCCTGACTCCTTTGTCATCTGTGGTCCCTGACTCCTTTGTCATCTGTGGTGCCTGACTCCTTTGTCATCTGTGGTCCCTGACTCCTTTGTCATCTGTGGCCCCCTGACTCCTTTGTCATCTGTGGTCCCTGACTGACTCCTTTGTCATCTGTGGTCCCTGACTCCTTTGTCATCTGTGGTCCCTGACTCCTTTGTCATCTGTGGTCCCTGACTCCTTTGTCATCTGTGGTCCCTGACTGACTCCTTTGTCATCTGTGGTCCCTGACTCCTTTGTCATCTGTGGTCCCTGACTCCTTTGTCATCTGTGGTCTCTGACTCCTTTGTCATCTGTGGTCCCTGACTCCTTTGTCATCTGTGGTCCCTGACTCCTTTGTCATCTGTGGTCCCTGACTCTTTGTCATCTGTGGTCCCTGACTCCTTTGTCATCTGTGGTCCCTGACTGACTCCTTTGTCATCTGTGGTCCCTGACTCCTTTGTCATCTGTGGTCCCTGACTCCTTTGTCATCTGGGGTCCCTGACTCCTTTGTCATCTGTGGCCCCTGACTCCTTTGTCATCTGTGGTCCCTGACTCCTTTGTCATCTGTGGTCCCTGACTCCTTTGTCATCTGTGGTCCCTGACTCCTTTGTCATCTGTGGTCCCTGACTCCTTTGTCATCTGTGGTCCCTGACTCCTTTGTCATCTGGGGTCCCTGACTCCTTTGTCATCTGTGGCCCCTGACTCCTTTGTCATCTGTGGTCCCTGACTCCTTTGTCATCTGTGGTCCCTGACTCCTTTGTCATCTGTGGTCCCTGACTCCTTTGTCCTCTGTGGCCCCTGACTCCTTTGTCATCTGTGGTCCCTGACTCCTTTGTCATCTGTGGTCCCTGACTCCTTTGTCATCTGTGGTCCCTGACTCCTTTGTCATCGGCCTTAAGCACATTACAAAAAACTAAACAATAAATGTCTCATTTGCACCCCCTGGTGGTGAAATCTGTCAAAATGAGGGCGGTCCCAAAAAGGAGGGATTTTTCTAATTGACTTCTGTCATCATTTTGCCGAGTAAAATTCCCATTATTGTTATAACGTTGCCAACATTTTAAAGTGTTCTTATAAAATTGTGACTTTTGTTGAGAAAAATTACCACTCTTGTCATAAAATTGCCAAAATTTGAAGCTTTTCTTGTAAAATTGCGACTGTTATTGAGTAAAATTCCAACTTTTATCATAATATCGCACAAATGTTCCGTTTTTTCTTGTAAAAATTTGGACTTGCGTTGAGTAAAATGACAACTTTTATTATAATACTGCCAACATTCTAAGTTTTTCTCGTAAAATTATGACTTTTTTTATGTAAAATTATGACTTTTTCATGTAAAATTATGACTTTTACATGTAAACTTATGACTTTTTCATGTAAAATTATTAGTTTAACGAAAAATGGTGACATTTGTCATGTAAAATTCAGTTTTTCTTGTAAAAATTTGGACTTGCGTTGAGTAAAATGACGACTTTTATTACAACACTGCCAACATTCTAAGTTTTTCTCGTAAAATTCTGACTTTTTCATGTCAAATTATGACTTTGCATGTGAAATTATAACTTTTTCATGTCAAAATATGACTTTTTCATGTAAAATTATGACTTTTTCATGTAAAATTATTAGTTTAACGCAAAATGGTGACATTTGTCATGTAAAATTCAGTTTTTCTTGTTTATTATTATTAGCCTTTATTTAACCAGGTAAAATCCCATTGAGATCAAAGATCTCTTTTCCAAGGGAGACCTGGCCAAGAGGGCAGCAGCAAGGTTACATTAAAAACAGTAAACAAATACATAAAACATCACATTTACGACATTAAAACTTGCTGACATAACACATGTGCATACAGACAAGGTAGACTGCAATCCTTTCACAGAAGCTCTAAACTCATTCAACGTAACAAGGGTTTGAAGTTGAAGATTGGATTGTAGGTTATTCCAAGCCTTCGCTGCTGAAAACCTAAATGCTTTCTTGCCCAGTTCAGTTCTTACTTTGGGGACGACAAATTGCAGAACATTCATTGAACGAAGATTGTGACTTCCTTGTTTCTTTGTTAAAAGACAAGACAGATAAGATGGAGTGATACCCAGAATGCTTTTGTAGATGAAAACATACCAATGACTGAGGCGTCGAGCACTTAAAGATGTCCAGTTAACCATTGAGTATAACACACAATGGTGAGTAAGTTAACCATTGAGTATAACACACAATGGTGAGTAAGTTAACCATTGAGTATAACACACAATGGTGAGTAAGTTAACCATTGAGTATAACACACAATGGTGAGTAAGTTAACCATTGAGTATAACACGCAATGGTGAGTAAGTTAACCATTGAGTATAACACACAATGGTGAGTAAGTTAACCATTGAGTATAACACGCAATGGTGAGTAAGTTAACCATTGAGTATAACACACAATGGTGAGTAAGTTAACCATTGAGTATAACACACAATGGTGAGTAAGTTAACCATTGAGTATAACACACAATGGTGAGTAAGTTAACCATTGAGTATAACACACAATGGTGAGTAAGTTAACCATTGAATATAACACACAATGGTGTGTAAGTTAACCATTGAGTATAACACGCAATGGTGAGTAAGTTAACCATTGAGTATAACACACAATGGTGAGTAAGTTAACCATTGAGTATAACACACAATGGTGAGTAAGTTAACCATTGAGTATAACACACAATGGTGAGTAAGTTAACCATTGAGTATAACACACAATGGTGAGTAAGTTAACCATTGAGTATAACACACAATGGTGAGTAAGTTAACCATTGAGTATAACACACAATGGTGAGTAAGTTAACCATTGAGTATAACACGCAATGGTGAGTAAGGGGAGCTTGTACAAATTTGGACTTGCGTTGAGTAAAATGACGACTTTTATTACAACACTGCCAACATTCTAAGTTTTTCTTGTGAAATTGTGACCTTTTTCTTGTGAAATTCTTATATAATAAAGCTTTTTTTTAATATTTGCATAGTATGTATATATTATTAATGTTGTAAATACACATCTTTATGTATCTAGAAAGGGTGGCCCTAAAGAGGTAGGCATTTTTCCTATGTCTCAAGAAGGTAGAAAATACAAGCGTGTGTGTGTGTGTGTGTGTGTGTGTGTGTGTGTGTGTGTGTGTGTGTGTGCGTGACCAACATGGTTGACATCCTCCAGCAGGCAGGCTGAAAATAGAGCTCTAATGCACATTTAAAGCAAGATGTCTGGGCCTGACCGGGAGTATAAAGTGTATCGCGGATTAGAACCTGAGACCTTTTTTTTTCAAGTGAAGCTTCCTCCCTTCAGTCCTTCGGTAAAAAAGTGCACTTCGTCTCCTCGCAAAGTGCACTAGAGCGTCGTTCCTACAATCTTCCCCAATCGCTACTGGGTCATTTTTTTGGAAGGGAAGCGACGGTAGAAAGGAAAGGGAGGGAAGGGGAGAAGAGAAGAGAAACTAACTGGGCGCTCCAGGTAGAAACAGGGGGAGCTGTCATTGGCTGGAGGGGAGGGAAAAGGGGCGGGGCTCCTGCTCTTCTGTACAAACGTCCCAATCAGCTCTGCTACGTCCGACAGGAAATGCCCGTGAAGAAACAGGAAGAGGCGTGGCTATCGGGGTGGGCCAAGGGGGGGTTAAGAGTGACTGCATAGACAGAATAGTGGGGTTAAAGGGTTCCAGGAAAAGGGGGCGGGGCCAAGCAAGGGCGCGCTACGTCGCTGCAGGTGTGTGCGTGCGTGTGGTTTTGCGTGGCGTTTGCAGGTAAAGGGGGTGGGGGGGCTTGTCCGTCCCTAGTGGCGCCCGAGGGTCAGTGAGGGCGGGCGTGACTCTGGTCGGCGGAGGACAGCTTGACCCCCGTCAGACACAGCCAGAAACTCCCGAGGATCAGTGAGGGCGGGCGTGACTCTGGTCGTCGGAGGACAGCTTGACCCCCGTCAGACACAGCCAGAAACTCCCGAGGATCAGTGAGGGCGGGCGTGACTCTGGTCGGCGGAGGACAGGTTGACCCCCGTCAGACACAGCCAGAAACTCCCGAGGATCAGTGAGGGCGGGCGTGACTCTGGTCGGCGGAGGACAGCTTGACCCCCGTCAGTCACAGCCAGAAACTCCCGAGGATCAGTGAGGGCGGGCGTGACTCTGGTCGGCGGAGGACAGCTTGACCCCCGTCAGACACAGCCAGAAACTCCCGAGGATCAGTGAGGGCGGGCGTGACTCTGGTCGGCGGAGGACAGCTTGACCCCCGTCAGACACAGCCAGAAACTCCCGAGGATCAGTGAGGGCGGGCGTGACTCTGGTCGACGGAGAACAGCTTGACCCCCGTCAGTCACAGCCAGAAACTCCCGAGGATCAGTGAGGGCGGGCGTGACTCTGGTCGGCGGAGGACAGCTTGACCCCCGTCAGACACAGCCAGAAACTCCCGAGGATCAGTGAGGGCGGGCGTGACTCTGGTCGGCGGAGGACAGCTTGACCCCCGTCAGACACAGCCAGAAACTCCCGAGGATCAGTGAGGGCGGGCGTGACTCTGGTCGGCGGAGGACAGCTTGACCCCCGTCAGACACAGCCAGAAACTCCCGAGGATCAGTGAGGGCGGGCGTGACTCTGGTCGGCGGAGGACAGCTTTACCCCCGTCAGACACAGCCAGAAACTCCCGAGGATCAGTGAGGGCGGGCGTGACTCTGGTCGGCGGAGGACAGCTTGACCCCCGTCAGACACAGCCAGAAACTCCCGAGGATCAGTGAGGGCGGGCGTGACTCTGGTCGGCGGAGGACAGCTTGACCCCCGTCAGTCACAGCCAGAAACTCCCGAGGATCAGTGAGGGCGGGCGTGACTCTGGTCGGCGGAGGACAGCTTGACCCCCGTCAGACACAGCCAGAAACTCCCGAGGATCAGTGAGGGCGGGCGTGACTCTGGTCGGCGGAGGACAGCTTGACCCCCGTCAGACACAGCCAGAAACTCCCGAGGATCAGTGAGGGCGGGCGTGACTCTGGTCGACGGAGGACAGCTTGACCCCCGTCAGTCACAGCCAGAAACTCCCGAGGATCAGTGAGGGCGGGCGTGACTCTGGTCGGCGGAGGACAGCTTGACCCCCGTCAGTCACAGCCAGAAACTCCCGAGGATCAGTGAGGGCGGGCGTGACTCTGGTCGGCGGAGGACAGCTTGACCCCCGTCAGACACAGCCAGAAACTCCCGAGGATCAGTGAGGGCGGGCGTGACTCTGGTCGGCGGAGGACAGCTTGACCCCCGTCAGACACAGCCAGAAACTCCCGAGGATCAGTGAGGGCGGGCGTGACTCTGGTCGACGGAGAACAGCTTGACCCCCGTCAGTCACAGCCAGAAACTCCCGAGGATCAGTGAGGGCGGGCGTGACTCTGGTCGGCGGAGGACAGCTTGACCCCCGTCAGACACAGCCAGAAACTCCCGAGGATCAGTGAGGGCGGGCGTGACTCTGGTCGGCGGAGGACAGCTTGACCCCCGTCAGACACAGCCAGAAACTCCCGAGGATCAGTGAGGGCGGGCGTGACTCTGGTCGGCGGAGGACAGCTTGACCCCCGTCAGACACAGCCAGAAACTCCCGAGGATCAGTGAGGGCGGGCGTGACTCTGGTCGGCGGAGGACAGCTTGACCCCCGTCAGACACAGCCAGAAACTCCCGAGGATCAGTGAGGGCGGGCGTGACTCTGGTCGACGGAGAACAGCTTGACCCCCGTCAGTCACAGCCAGAAACTCCCGAGGATCAGTGAGGGCGGGCGTGACTCTGGTCGGCGGAGGACAGCTTGACCCCCGTCAGACACAGCCAGAAACTCCCGAGGATCAGTGAGGGCGGGCGTGACTCTGGTCGGCGGAG
Organism: Entelurus aequoreus; assembly: GCF_033978785.1. NCBI lineage: Eukaryota > Metazoa > Chordata > Actinopteri > Syngnathiformes > Syngnathidae > Entelurus > Entelurus aequoreus. Next base: position 6,683,851 of record NC_084738.1, read on the forward strand.
GACAGCTTGACCCCCGTCAGACACAGCCAGAAACTCCCGAGGATCAGTGAGGGCGGGCGTGACTCTGGTCGGCGGAGGACAGCTTGACCCCCGTCAGACACAGCCAGAAACTCCCGAGGATCAGTGAGGGCGGGCGTGACTCTGGTCGACGGAGAACAGCTTGACCCCCGTCAGTCACAGCCAGAAACTCCCGAGGATCAGTGAGGGCGGGCGTGACTCTGGTCGGCGGAGGACAGCTTGACCCCCGTCAGACACAGCCAGAAACTCCCGAGGATCAGTGAGGGCGGGCGTGACTCTGGTCGGCGGAGGACAGCTTGACCCCCGTCAGACACAGCCAGAAACTCCCGAGGATCAGTGAGGGCGGGCGTGACTCTGGTCGGCGGAGGACAGCTTGACCCCCGTCAGACACAGCCAGAAACTCCCGAGGATCAGTGAGGGCGGGCGTGACTCTGGTCGGCGGAGGACAGCTTGACCCCCGTCAGACACAGCCAGAAACTCCCGAGGATCAGTGAGGGCGGGCGTGACTCTGGTCGGCGGAGGACAGCTTGACCCCCGTCAGACACAGCCAGAAACTCCCGAGGATCAGTGAGGGCGGGCGTGACTCTGGTCGGCGGAGGACAGCTAGACCCCCGTCAGACACAGCCAGAAACTCCCGAGGATCAGTGAGGGCGGGCGTGACTCTGGTCGGCGGAGGACAGCTTGACCCCCGTCAGACACAGCCAGAAACTCCCGAGGATCAGTGAGGGCGGGCGTGACTCTGGTCGACGGAGAACAGCTTGACCCCCGTCAGTCACAGCCAGAAACTCCCGAGGATCAGTGAGGGCGGGCGTGACTCTGGTCGGCGGAGGACAGCTTGACCCCCGTCAGACACAGCCAGAAACTCCCGAGGATCAGTGAGGGCGGGCGTGACTCTGGTCGGCGGAGGACAGCTTGACCCCCGTCAGACACAGCCAGAAACTCCCGAGGATCAGTGAGGGCGGGCGTGACTCTGGTCGGCGGAGGACAGCTTGACCCCCGTCAGACACAGCCAGAAACTCCCGAGGATCAGTGAGGGCGGGCGTGACTCTGGTCGACGGAGAACAGCTTGACCCCCGTCAGTCACAGCCAGAAACTCCCGAGGATCAGTGAGGGCGGGCGTGACTCTGGTCGGCGGAGGACAGCTTGACCCCCGTCAGACACAGCCAGAAACTCCCGAGGATCAGTGAGGGCGGGCGTGACTCTGGTCGGCGGAGGACAGCTTGACCCCCGTCAGACACAGCCAGAAACTCCCGAGGATCAGTGAGGGCGGGCGTGACTCTGGTCGGCGGAGGACAGCTTGACCCCCGTCAGACACAGCCAGAAACTCCCGAGGATCAGTGAGGGCGGGCGTGACTCTGGTCGGCGGAGGACAGCTTGACCCCCGTCAGACACAGCCAGAAACTCCCGAGGATCAGTGAGGGCGGGCGTGACTCTGGTCGGCGGAGGACAGCTTGACCCCCGTCAGACACAGCCAGAAACTCCCGAGGATCAGTGAGGGCGGGCGTGACTCTGGTCGGCGGAGGACAGCCTGACCCCCGTCAGACACAGCCAGAAACTCCCGAGGATCAGTGAGGGCGGGCGTGACTCTGGTCGGCGGAGGACAGCTTGACCCCCGTCAGACACAGCCAGAAACTCCCGGCGCCGCCCGACAACTCCTGGACAAGTAGAGCAGAGGACGATACTGAGACACAAAAACACCCACTCTGATATCAAACATGACCATGAACTCATCCAACTTTGTTTGGATTTGGGAGGGAAAAAAAGGATTATATTCCACTTCTCTCCTGTAGGGGGCGGTAACGAGCATTACAGTGAGAGGCTCGTTAACACCTCCCGGAACCTTTAGTTGGAAAATAACACCGAATTAACCTGTTCATGGTGCGCCTTTTGTATGAAAATAGTCCCAAATAGTCCCGTTCATCGACAGTGCGCCTTATAATCTGGTGCGCCTTTTGTATGAAAATAGACCCGAATAGTCCCTTCATCGACAGTGCGCCTTATAATCTGGTGCACCTTTTGGATCAAAATAGTCCCGAAACGACCCGTTCATTGACAGTGCGCTTTATAATCTGGTGCACCTTTTGTTTGAAAATAATCCCAAATTAACATGTTCATGGTGCACCTTTTGGATGAAAATAGTCCCAAATAGTCCCGTTCATCAACATTGCGCTTTGTAATCCGGTGCGCCTTTTGGATCAAAATAGTCTCGAATAGACCCGTTCATTGACAGTGCGCTTTATAATCTGGTGCGCCTTTTGGATCAAAATAGTCCCGAAACGACCCGTTCATTGACAGTGCGCTTTATAATCTGGTGCACCTTTAGTTTGAAAATAATCCCAAATTAACCTGTTCATGGTGCACCTTTTGTATGAAAATAGTCCCAAATAGACCCGTTCATCGACAGTACGTTTCATAATCTGGTGCGCCTTTTGGATCAAAATAGTCCTGTTCATATACGTTGCGCCTTATGATCCGGTGCGCCTTTTGAATGATAATAGTCCCAAATAGACCTGTTCATCGATAGTGCGCTTTATAATCTGGTGAGCCTTTTTGAATGACAATAGTCCCAAATCGTTCATCGACAGTGCGCCTTATAATCCGGGGCAACTTTGTATGAAAATAGTCCCGAATAGACCCGTTCATCAACAGTGCGCTTTATAATCTGGTGCACCTTTAGTTTGAAAATAATCCCGAATTAACATGTTCATGGTGCACCTTTTGGATGAAAATAGTCACAAATAGACCCGTTCATCGACAGTGCGCCTTATAATCTGGTGCGCCTTTTGGATCAAAATAGTCCTGTTCATATACGTTGCGCCTTATGATCCGGTGCACCTTTTGAATGATAATAGTCCCAAATAGACCTGTTCATCGATAGTGCGCTTTATAATCTGGTGCGCCTTTTTGAATGACAATAGTCCCAAATCGTTCATTGACAGTGCGCTTTATAATCCGGGGCAACTTTGTATGAAAATAGTCCCGAATAGACCCGTTCATCAACAGTGCGCTTTATAATCTGGTGCACCTTTAGTTTGAAAATAATCCTGAATTAACATGTTCATGGTGCACCTTTTGGATGAAAATAGTCACAAATAGACCCGTTCATCGACAGTGCGCCTTATAATCTGGTGCGCCTTTTGGATCAAAATAGTCCTGTTCATATACGTTGCGCCTTATGATCCGGTGCACCTTTTGAATGATAATAGTCCCAAATAGACCTGTTCATCGATAGTGCGCTTTATAATCTGGTGCGCCTTTTTGAATGACAATAGTCCCAAATCGTTCATTGACAGTGCGCTTTATAATCCGGGGCAACTTTGTATGAAAATAGTCCCGAATAGACCCGTTCATCAACAGTGCGCTTTATAATCTGGTGCACCTTTAGTTTGAAAATAATCCTGAATTAACATGTTCATGGTGCACCTTTTGGATGAAAATAGTCACAAATAGACCCGTTCATCGACAGTGCGCCTTATAATCTGGTGCGCCTTTTGGATCAAAATAGTCCTGTTCATATACGTTGCGCCTTATGATCCGGTGCACCTTTTGAATGATAATAGTCCCAAATAGACCTGTTCATCGATAGTGCGCTTTATAATCTGGTGCGCCTTTTTGAATGACAATAGTCCCAAATCGTTCATTGACAGTGCGCTTTATAATCCGGGGCAACTTTGTATGAAAATAGTCCCGAATAGACCCGTTCATCAACAGTGCGCTTTATAATCTGGTGCACCTTTAGTTTGAAAATAATCCTGAATTAACATGTTCATGGTGCACCTTTTGGATGAAAATAGTCACAAATAGACCCGTTCATCGACAGTGCGCCTTATAATCTGGTGCGTCTTTTGTATGAAAATAGTCCTGTTCATCAACGTTGCGCATTATGATCCGGTGCGCCTTTTGAATGATAATAGTCCCAAATAGACCCGTTCATCGATAGTGCGCTTTATAATCCGGTGCGCCTTTTGTATGTAAATAGGCCTGAATAGTCCCGTTCATCAACATTGCGCTTTATAATCTGGTGCGCCTTTAGGATGAGAATAGTCCCAAATAGTCCCGTTCATCGACAGTGCGCCTTATAATCTGGTGCGCCCTTTGGATGAAAATAGTCCCAAATAGTCCCGTTCATCGACATTACGCTTTATAATCCTGGTGCGCCTTTTTCAATGAAAATAGTCCCAAATAGACGCGTTCATCAACAGTGCGCCTTATAATCTGGTGTGCTTTAGTATTCTAAAATACATTTTCTGACCGCTGATGTTTTATTATTCATAACAAACACCCCCCCCCCCCTCCCCAACCTGTCCAAAATCACCCCAAACTTGTCCCAGTTGTTTGTGCTTCATTTGTGCTGTAAACATTTTTTTTAATTCAACTATTACAATTTTTATGTTATTAACGTTTTATGGGGCTGGTTATGAATAATAACACGTTAATAACATAAAAACAATAATTGTTAGACAAAAAAATTGCAGCACAAATGTAGCACTTTGTCAACATCACCCCAAACTTGTCCCCTTCGTTTGTGCTGTTTTGTCTAATTATTATAGTTTTTATGTTATCAACTTTTCACGAGGCTTGTTATGAATAATAATAACATAAAAATGATAATAGTTGGGCAAAAATGTTGCAGCACAAACATAGCACAAATGTTTGGGACAAGTTTGGGGGTATCTTGACAAGGCGGGACGGCTGGTTATGAATAATAACACGTTAATAACATAAAAACAATAATTGATAGACAAAAAAACTGCAGCACAAATGTAGCACTTTGTCAACATCACCCCAAACTTGTCCCCTTCGTTTGTGCTGTTTTTTCTAATTATTATAGTTTTTATGTTATTAACATTTTAAGAGGCTTGTTATGAATAATAATAACATAAAAATGATAATAGTTGGACAAAAACGTTGCAGCACAAACATGGCACAAATGTTGGGGACAAGTTTGGGGTGATTTTGACAAGGCGGGACGGCTGGTTATGAATAATAACACGTTAATAACATAAAAACAATAATTGTTAGACAAAAAAAATGGCAGCACAAATGTAGCACTTTGTCAACATCACCCCAAACTTGTACCAAATTGTTTGTGCTACATTTGTGCTGCATACATCTTTTATTCAACTATTACAATTTTTATGTTATTAACGTTTTATGGGGCTTGTTATGAATAATAACACGTTAATAACATAAAAACAATAAATGTTAGACAAAATAAATTGCAGCACAAATGTAGCACTTTGTCAACATCACCCCAAACTTGTACCAATTAATTGTGTTGTTTTGTCTAATTATTATAGTTTTTATGTTATTAACGTTTTACGAGGCTTGTTATGAATAATAATAACATAAAAATGATAATAGTTGGGCAAAAATGTTGCAGCACAAACATGGCACAAATGTTTGGGACAAGTTTGGGGTGACTTTGACAAGGCGGGACGGCTGGTTATGAATAATAACACATTAATAACATAAACATTAATTGTTAGACAAACAAATTGCAGCACAAATGTAACACTTTGTCAACATCACCCAAAACTTGTCCCCTTCGTTTGTGTTGTTTTGTCTAATTATTATAGTTTTTATGTTATTAACGTTTCATGAGGCTTGTTATGAATAATAATAACATAAAAATGATAATAGTTGGACAAAAATGTTGCAGCACAAACATGGCACAAATGTTTGGGACAAGTTTGGGGTGATTTTGACAAGGCGGGATGGCTTGTTATGAATAATAACACGTTAATAACATAAAAACAATAATTGTTAGACAAACAAATGGCAGCACAAAAGTAGCACTTTGTCAACATCACCCCAAACTTGTCCAAAATGTTTGTGTTACATTTGTGCTGCTTTGTGTTGTCAACATTTTTTATTCAACTGTTATAGTTCTTATGTTATTAACGTTTTATGGGGCTGGGTTTGAATAATAAAATGAAAATAACATAAAAACAATAATAGTTAGACAAAAGAATGGCAGCACAAATGTAGCACTTTGTCAACATCACCCCAAACTTGTCCAAAATGTTTGTGCTCCATTTGTGCTGCAAACATCTTTCATTCAATTATTAGAGTTTTTATGTTTTTAACGTTTTATGGGTCTTGTTATGAATAATAACACGTTAATAACATAAAAACAATAATTGTTAGACAAAAAAAAATTGCAGCACAAATGTAGCACTTTGTTAAAATTACCCCAAAATGTTCCCCTTTTTTTGTTCTGTTTTGTCTAATTATTATAGATTTTATGTTATTAACATTTTACGTGGCTTGTTATGAATAATAATAACATAAAAATGATAATAGTTGGACAAAAATGTTGCAGCACAAACATGGCACAAATGTTTGGGACAAGTTTGGGGTGACTTTGACAAGGCGGGATGGCTTGTTATGAATAATAACACGTTAATAACATAAACATTAATTGTTAGATAAACAAATGGCAGCACAAATGTAGCACTTTGTCAACATCACCCCAAACTTGTACCAATAGTTTGTGCTCCATTTGTGCTGCAATCATCTTTTATTCAACTATTTTTTTTTGTTATTAACGTTTTATGGGGCTTGTTATGAATAATAACACGTTAATAACATAAAAACAATAATTGTTAGACAAAAAAATTGCAGCACAAATGTAGCACTTTGTCAACATCACCCCAAACTTGTCCCAATTAATTGTGTTGTTTTGTCTAATTATTATAGTTTTTATGTTATTAACGTTTTACGAGGCTTGTTATGAATAATAATAACATAAAAATGATAATAGTTGGACAAAACTGTTGCAGCACAAACATGGCACAAATGTTTGGGACAAGTTTGGGGTGATTTTGACAAGGCGGGACGGCTGGTTATGAATAATACCACGTTAATAACATAAAAACAATAATTGTTAGACAGAAACAATGGCAGTACAAATGTAGCACTTTGTCAACATCACCCCAAACTTGTACCAATTGTTTGTGTTACATTTGTGCTGTTTTATGAGGCTTGTTATGAATAATAATAACATAAAAATGATAATAGTTGTGACAAAACTGTTGCAGCACAAACATGGCACAAATGTTTGGGACAAGTTTGGGGTGATTTTGACAAGGCGGGACGGCTGGTTATGAATAATACCACGTTAATAACATAAAAACAATAATTGTTAGACAGAAACAATGGCAGTACAAATGTAGCACTTTGTCAACATCACCCCAAACTTGTACCAATTGTTTGTGTTACATTTGTGCTGTTTTATGAGGCTTGTTATGAATAATAATAACATAAAAATGATAATAGTTGTGACAAAACTGTTGCAGCACAAACATGGCACAAATGTTTGGGACAAGTTTGGGGTGACTTTGACAAGGCGGGACGGCTGGTTATGAATAATACCACGTTAATAACATAAAAACAATAATTGTTAGACAGAAAAAATGGCAGTACAAATGTAGCACTTTGTCAACATCACCCCAAACTTGTACCAATTGTTTGTGTTACATTTGTGCTGCAAACATCTTTTGTCTAATTATAATAGTTTTTTTTGTTATTAACGTTTGACGGGGCTGGTTATGAATAATAACACGGAAACAAGTGTTTACCTGTGAGGCGGTGGAGGGAGGTGGTGATGACAAGTGTTGGTGATGAAGAGGATGGAGGAAGTGATGGAGGTGCGTTAGAGACAGGGACTCAGGAGAGAGGAAGTAAGCAATGGGAGGCCGTGGCGTCAGCCTGCTTCGCCTTGGGACCACACACAGCACAAAGACAGAGAAGAAGAAGGAGAAAGAAAAGCAGAGAGAGGTGAAGAAACAGGAAGCAGTGAGCCGCGCCGGCCACAGGGGGGCGACGGGTGGACACTCACAAAGCTGCGGGTGGCGGTCAGTCGGCCGTGGCGCGGCGTCACCGCCACCGTGCCGCTCAGGCTGCGTCCGATTCGCCTCAGGTTGCCCGCCTCGTCGGGCCCCGCCCACAAACGTGGACCCTGCAACACCATTGGCTGCGGAGCGAGAACGGAGTTAAAAGTGAGGGGCGATCGGGAGGCGGGGGAGGGGTTACCTTGTTGAGGTAGGTGGGGCTTCTGGCGCCGTCCGGCCCGAACACGCTCCTCTCCATGTCGGCGTTGGGGGTTCTGGAGCGGGCCTGGCCGCCCACCCTGGATATGAGCCGCTCCGACGGGCTGCAGCCTGCGTAGAAGACGGGTCATCAAAAAAGTGTGTCGCTGGAGCTGTTGCTATGGCAACAAGGCTTCCCCCCACCTGTCCTCCCCGCCTGCAGACTGGCCTGGTAAAGGGTGTCGAGTTCCGTCAACTCCGCCTCCTCGTGCTCACAGCTCCTGGGGTCGCCGTGGTGCCCCCGAGAAGGGGGGCGACTGGCACACTGTCTTGGCGGGATGGGAGCCCAGTGGTCCGGGGGGGTGTCATAGGGCGTCACCATGGCGTCCGGGCGGTCCAGACTCCAGGACGACCAATGGCGGGTGGCGCCGTCGGTGGGCCGCCAAGGCTGCGGGGCGGGATCCGGCTGGGGCGGCTGCCAGAAAGGGGTGGCAGCTTTCCTTTGCCCGGGGGCTTCCGGGGGCGGGGGAGGAGGAGGAGGACGAGGGGGTGGCGTGACGGGCGCGTCCCAAAACCGCAAGGGGAGCGACGGTAGCGAGATGGCCAAGTGCTTTCCCAGGGGTCTGACGCTCACGCCACCCGCCTGCAGCAGCTCGCACAGCCGCACCCCCGTGTCGCCGCCCCCGCCCCGGCCAGAGGGGGCGCACGGGTGGGGGATGCTGAGGGTGAGCGCGGCAGGGCAGGGAGGAGCGGCGGGGGCGCGATAGGGCTGGGGCGGAGGGGGCAGAGGGGGCGGGTTTTGGTTGGCCGACGCCTGGTCCTCGAACTCCTCCTGATTGGGTGTCAGCAGTACTTGGACCGGGCCAGGCTGTTCACTGGAGGACATAATAGGGGAAGGATGGGGGGGGAAAGTGTGATGTCAGGCGTGTAGTTGGAAGGACACACACACACACACACACACACACACACACACACACACACACACACACACACACACACACACACACACACACACACACACACACACACACACACACACATTCTTGTATTTGTTACGTTCTTGAGACCTGAGAAAAATGCCTACCTCTTTAGGACCAGCCTTTCTAGATATATAAAGATGTGTATTTACAACATTAATAATATATACATACTATGCAAATATAAAAAAGGTAAGCTTTTAGTTAATTTTTTATTTGTTTTTATTTTTGTTTGTAATTGTTTTTTAATCGTCATTATTTACTTTCGTTATTACAGTACGTCTCTATATACATATTTATTTTATTATTTTTAATACATTTTGGCCAAAGGGGGCGCATTTCAATTTCTTACACACACTTGTTATTACATATGTTGGCCATAGGGGGATCACTTCAAATTTTTACACACACTTGTTATTTCATATGTTGACCAGAGGGGGAGCACTTTTAAGTATGTCTCTATTTACATATTTATTTATTTATTTTTTATTAATTTTGGCCAAATTACATATGTTGGCCAGAGGGGGAGCACTTCAAATTTTTACACACACTTTTTATTTCATATGTTGACCAGAGGGGGGGCACTTGTAAGTATGTCTCTATATACATATATATTTCTTTTTTTTATTTAATTTTGGCCAAATGGAGCACATTCCAATTTCTTACAAACACTTGTTATTACATATGTTGGCCAGAGGGGGAGCACTTCAAATTTTTACACACACTTGTTATTTCATATGTTGACCAGAGGGGGAGCACTTTTAAGTATGTCACTATATACATAATTTTTATTTTTTTTAAATTAATTTTGGCCAAATTACATATGTTGGCCAGAGGGGGAGCACTTCAAATTTTTACACACACTTGTTATTTCATGTGTTGACCCAAGGGGGAGCACTTTTAAGTCTGTCTCTATATACATACAGTATTTATTTATTTATTTTTTATTAATTTTGGCCGAATTACATATGTTGGCCAGAGGGGGAGCACTTCAAATTTTTACACACACTTGTTATTTCATATGTTGACCAGAGGGGGAGCACTTTTAAGTATGTCTCTATATACATATATATATATATATATATATTTAATTAATTTTGGCCAAATTACATATGTTGACCAGAGGGGGAGCACTTAAATAGCGACACACAGTCAATTTGAAAAATCCCTCCTTTTTGGGACTCCCCTCAAGACGACCTTTTCTTTGACTGTTTTACGACCTTTTCTTTTAACTGTTTTGTGGCCAAAGGCAGCACCTGTTTACGACCCCCCTTCCTTTAGAAACAGCTGTTGCCATGCAATCAGGGAAAGTCCAAATAAAAGTGGAGGCGTACAATCTTTCGCCAGGAGCGTGTGACGACACTGTGCAAGGGTACAGTGTCTACGCGTTTCTCCTCATTGAGCCAAATTTAATGCTGTCTCTGTTTGATTCCTTGCTTCTTGTCTTGTTTAATAGATGTAATCAGTTTTTAAACCTGACACACCTCCTCATATGGAAGGTAATTTTCCTTGTTGATGTCTCAAGAACTGTGGCAATACAAGCGCCTCACACACACACACACACACACACACACACACACACACACACACACACACACACACACACACACACACACACACAATGTGTAAATACTTCATTCACGTGTTTGTGTCAGTAACAACCCGATCCCCCCCCCCACCCCCCCCCCACCCCTCACACACACACACACACATCAACTCTCCTGTCTCTTTTCAGCCCCCGGTAATTACCCAGCAGGCTTTGCAACAGCGGTGCTATAAATCAGGAGCTGGTGTTGATCAATTGAAAAGAGGAGGGAAGTCAAATTGGAAAAAAAAAAAAAAAAAAGAGGAAGAAGCAAGAGCGATAAGCATTTTTTTTTCTTCGTCTTCGTCTTCCTCCTGGCTAACAGTTTGAATCCAGTGATCGTTTTGTTGAGCTTTATAGCGAAAGGAAGCACATTTAATTGTGTGATTTATGGGACTTATAATTAAATTAAAATGTTTTTTTATTAGGTAAATAAAATATTATTTCAGACTTTTTTTTTTTTGCAAGTTCAAAAAGCTGAAGTTTACACTAATATTTTAATTATATTTTGAACATTCCTTTTTTTTTAATATATATATATTCAAATGATTTATTATTGCATGGTAATAATGTAACGAGAAAATTCCCACAAAAATTTTGATGGGCCCGCTATCTGTGCCCTGGACCTATGGCCGTGTGTCTGAGTCCGTGAGTTTTTAGGTGTAACTGTACAAAATGAGCTGCGGAGCTAGCCTAAAACAGTAGCATGTTTACATAAAAATGCTAACACTTGGCATGTGTGCTAACGATAGCATGATAACAGTCATATACATATTAGTTATCATGAAACTTTTTCAAAACAGGTTACAGGTCAGAAACACTTCTTGGGGTTGAATGGAGATGGCCTGAAGACATGTTTTTTAAAAGTGTTTCTTATTTAAAAAAAATAAATAAATAAATAAATAAAAAAAATAAAAAAAAATAAAATAAAATTAAAAAAATAAATATATATATATATATATATATATATATATATATATATATATATATATATATATATATATATATATATATATATATATATATATATATATATATACAGTATATATATTGTTGCGTTGACCAGCATTCCTCCAATGGGGAATTCAAATTGCTAGTCTCTCCCAGATTCTTTTTATGGCAATAAGCTGATGTTTATATTCAATCACCAGGCAGTATTTGGTATTTTGTGGTTTATTCTCCAAGCTTAGAGGACAAACGTGAGACCAATCTAGTACACCAGCCTTCCCTCGCCCGGTCTAGCTCGGTCTCCCCTCCACCTCCTGTCCCCCCAAGCTCAGCACTGCACTGTGCTCCTTATCTTAGGAATGTTATGGCAGTCTCAACAGCGCTCTGCCTCTCTAATCAAGGACACTCGAATGCAAGCACTTTGTACCACACGAGACATTAGCTGATGAAAATATGACTATATTACTTAAATATGGATATGATTCTGATCTGCTTCCATCAAAATATATATATATATATATATATATATATATATATATATATATATATATATATATATATATATATATATATATATATATATATATATATATATACATATATATATATGTTAGGTCTGCTGGTCAAAACAGGCTTGTAGGGATGATACAGCCCCTGTGTTTTTTCCTGACCTAACGTATATTCCGCTCTACCCTGTGTAACTGTATAACGGATAAATCACAGAAACCTCGACTATATATATATATATATATATATATATATATATATATATATATATATATATATATATATATATATATATATATATATATATATATATATATATATATATATATATATATGTATGTGTGGGGAAAAATCACAAGACTATTTCATCTCTACAGGCCTGTCTCATGAGGGTTTCCTCAATCATCAGGAGATTTTAATGGAAGCATTCACATACCATGGTTTATATAGGGCACAGAGCGGGTGGGTACAGGCAGGCGTAGGGGCGTGTTTTTTTTTTTTTTTTTTTTGATAATCTAATTAAGACATATATATATATATATATATATATATATATATATATATATATATATATATATATATATATATATATATATATATATATATATATATATATATATATATATATATATGTATATATATATGTATATATATATATATATATATATATATACACACAGTATATGTGTGTGTGTGTGTGTATATACGTATGTATATTTATATGTTTATGTATGTATCGTGATTCCGATGTGGATACATTTTGTGTGCAACCCTTGAAAAACTATATGACATAGATATATCATTATTAAACATATAATTGTAGTTATAAAGAGCTAAATACAAGAGCTTAATTATTTGAAATGTTTTATTTATTAAAAATGTTATTTAAATTTAAAAAAATATATATTTTGAAATATTTGTTGTATCTGAACTGAATGTAATCAGCTTCTTCTCCTCACAGGACAACAGTAACACAACAGAAACACCTAAGCAGACACAACACAACACAACACAACACAACATGTGCGACTGACATGGTGAACAAAGAGACAACAGCGCCACAAGTGGGGGAAGCGGTGAAGCACACGCACACAAACTTCCTGTCGTCTGGCGCCAAGCAAACAGGACAAGCTGGTGTTTGGGTGAGGCGGCAAGAGGGTGCGGGTTGCAGGTTTGAGTGGCACGGTAGGTCGGTGTACCTGTGAGGCCCCTGTGGGCGGCCGCTTCCTGACTCCCGTTCCGTTTCCTGTTCCTGCCTGCGTTTGACCGCGGGGGCCCCTGTGGCGCTCCTCATGCACGCGGCTACAGCCGATGCGCTATGAGCGCTAGTCTCATGCACGGCTGAGGACGCCAACGACGAAGAGAGGAGGGACAGAGTGATGAAGTGTGCAAGGAGGAGACAGAAGCAGATAGAGTTGTTACGTTAGATGAGGGGGCACGGGGGTGCTAATCAGTAGCATGTCTATGGCATATCCCATGTCAATTAGCATCGAGCTAGCGCTTTTGAAAAAGTTTTCTGTCAGGCATGCGTGATTTGTTACAGGAAGTCTTCTGCGAACACGACCTGTTTGCTCGCAACAAAGGTATCGAAATATGGCATTGTTTGATTTTACGGAATTTGGACGGTACCTATAAAAGTACCAAATTTGGTACTTGTCCTTAGTTAGAGGTTTTTGCTACAAACATTGACTTTTCAACTTTTTCTTTCAATTTTGCTTGGTTTTTTTTGTGGTAGTTTTCTCGTATTTTTACAAAGTTATGCATGTCCAAAAATTAAAAAAACTCTCTACCTAAATATATATTTTTTAATTGTACTGTACCTTTAAAAGGGACTTAATAGCACTATCTGTAAGGGGGAAATATTGCTATTAGTATCGACATTTCAACTTTTTCATTCTTTTTTGCTCGTTTTTTTGGTAGTTTTCTCGTATTGTTACAAAGTGCTGCAGGCCCAAAAAATACGAGAAAATCTCTACTTAAATAGTTTTCTTTAATTGTACCTTTGAAAAGTGATGTGATGGCACTCTCTGCAGGGGGAAAAGACTGCTATTAGTATCGACATTTCAACTTTTTCTTTCTTTTTTGCTCGTTTTTTTGGTAGTTTTCTCGTATTGTAACAGAGTAAAAATACGAGAAAATCTCTACTTAAATAGTTTTCTTTAATTGTACCTTTTAAAAGTGATGTGATGGCACTCTCTGCAGGGGGAAAAGACTGCTATTAGTATCGACATTTCAACTTTTTCTTTCTTTTTTGCTCGTTTTTATGGTAGTTGTCTTTGTATTTTTACAAAGTTCTGCAGACCCCAGAAATACAAGAAAATCTCTACTTAAATATTTTTTTTTAATTTTACTGTACTTGGGAAAAGGAGTGCTGTAAATCTTGACATTTAAACTTTTTCTATCCTTTTTGCTTGTATCGTTACAAAGTGCTGCAAGCCCAAAAAATACGAGAAAATCTCTACTTAAATAGTTTTCTTTAATTGCACCTTTTAAAAGTGATGTGATGGCACTCTGTACAGGGGGAAAAGACTGCTATTAGTATCGACATTTCAACTTTTTCTTTATTTTTTGCTCATTTTTATGGTAGTTTTCTCGTATTGTTACAAAGTAAAAATACGAGAAAATCTCTACTTAAATAGTTTTCTTTAATAGTACCTATTAAAAGTGATGTGATGGCACTCTCTGCAGGGGGAAAAGACTGCTATTAGTATCGACATTTCAACTTTTTCTTTCTTTTTTGCTCGTTTTTTTGGTAGTTTTCTCGTATTGTTACAGAGTAAAAATACAAGAAAATCTCTACTTAAATAGTTTTCTTTAATTGTACCTTTTAAAAGTGATGTGATGGCACTCTCAGCAGGGGGAAAAGACTGCTATTAGTATCAACATTTAAACTTTTTCTTTCTTTTTTTGCTCGTTTTTATGGTAGTTTTATTTTTATTTTTACAAAGTTCTGCAGACCCCAAAAATACGAGAAAATCTCTACTTAAATATTTTTGTAAATTTTACTGTACTTAGGAAAAATAGTGCTGTAAATGTCGACATTTTAACTTTTTCTATCCTTTTTGCTTGTATTTTTACAAAGTGCTGCTCTACTTAAATAATTTTCTTTAGTAGTACCTTTTAAAAGTGATGTGATGGCACTCTCTGCAGGGGAAAAGACTGTTATTAGTATCGCCATTTCAACTTTTTCTTTCTTTTTTGCTCGTTTTTTTGGGAGTTTTCTTGTATTGTTGTTAAGTCCTGCAGGCCCAAAAAATACAGGAAAATCTTTACCTAAATAGTATTCTTTAATTTTACCGTTTAAAATTGATGTGATGGCACTCTCTGCAGGGGGAAAAGACTGCTATTAGTATCGACATTTCAACGTTTTCTTTCTTTTTGCTCATTTTTTTTTAGTAGTTTTCTTATATTTTTACAAGGGCTGCAGGCCCATAAAATACGAGAACATCTCCTCTTAAATATCTTTTTATTTGTACTGTCCATTTAAAAGGGATTATACATCATTATCTGAGGGGTAAAAGAGTGCTATTAGTATCTTCTTCTTTCCTTTTTGCTTGTATTTTTACAAAGTGCTGCAGGCCCAAAAAAAATAAAATACAATCTCTATTTAAATAGTTTTAAAATGTATTTGATAGCACTCTCTGCAGGGCGAACAGATTGCTATTAGTATTGACATTTCAACTGTTTCTTTATATTTTGCAAGTTTTTTTGGTAGTGTTCTGGTATTCTTACAAAGTGTTCCAGGCCCATAAAAAGACAACATCTCTACTTAAATAATCGATACTAATAGCAATCTTTCCCCCCTGCAGATAGTGCAATCAAATCACTTTTAAAGGTACAGTACAATTTAAAAAAAATATTTAGATGGAGATTTTCTCTTATTTTTGGGCCTGCAGCATTGTGTAAAAATACTAGCAAAAAGGAAAGAAAAAGTTGAAATATCGATACTGTTATATGAATTATTGAAAGAAAATGATGCTTCGGGCCCCAAATTAGCCTGTATTACACTTATTTGCTTTATTACTGACAACACAAAAGCAAAGATGTGCATGTTCAAATAGTTGATATTTATATGTTGATCGACACTGTATCGGTCATCTTGAAATGTATGAAAGTGGCCCCACTTTGCTTCATTTTGTGGTCCAAAACGGTCCCTTTTTCATTTTTGGGGGGCTGCGCTTACATTATGGATAGCGTCAGGGATGAGCGATGTTGGCGGCGGCAGCTCTGTTGTTGTGAGCCCACTTGTCCTCTAAAGCCAAGGCAGATTGTTCAGGGCCCTGAAAGCGTCGATACGGTCGCTGCCTGCCCGAGACCAAATTCTGTTACGTAATGGCGCTGATAGAGAAGCCATCTGCCCGCGCTCGCTTGTTGTCCTCACACTTCATCAAGGTTGCTTTTGTGTGAGTGTGTATGCTTTTGTGTGTTGGTGGATCAGACACACACACACACACACACACACACACAAACACACACACGAGAGGACAGACAGGACACAATCTAATAATCCCACAGAGAGATTTAGTTAGTGCTGAGCTGCAGGGGAAAACATTCACACCTGCAGTTCAGACGCACAAACTAAAACACACACACACGTTTAAAAGGGTCGATGATCATTTCTTAACACACACACACACACACACACACACACACACACACACACACACACACACACACACACACACACACACACACACACACACACACACACACACACACACACACACACACACACACACACACACACACACACACACACACACACACACACACACACACTTGAGGAGACGTTATTGCTGTGTTCACCAGTATGGTTTGCTACTAACTGGGGAAAAAAAATGCCCCGATGCAACTTTTTCCCTTCCGATACCATAGTCCGATACGATATTTTTTAGAAAAGGTTTGATCAGGTGAAATTATTCAAACAGAGAACAATGGTAGATATGAAAAAAAAAAACTGTCTTTAAGCTGTTTTTATGGTAACGGAGTTAAACATGCATGTACAGCCCTTACCTTTGGGCTGGTACCGAGGGCGACTGTGTTGACCAGTTTGACGCCTGAAACTAATAGAATGTCCAGTACTGTGTTTGGATATGACAATCCGTTTATTCCAGCTATCTCATTTAAATCAAATGTAAATTCTATAACAAAGTATGCTGACCTTGATTGGCACATTATCACATCATTGTCACCACATGACACGATACGACATGACACGAACACGACCACGAACACGGTCGAAAACTGTTTGTCCTCCAATCGGCCTGCCCATGCTCACACCTGAGCCCAATTTATGGAGGCTACCATGGTAACTGCACCATAGCAACAGTCCCCTCCCTGTCAACACTTCCTGGTTCTTAACAGGAAGTGGGCGGAGCAATCTGCCAAAAAAGGAAATTAAACATGCTGAACCCAACAATCAATTTAGAGAAAATAAAATAAAAACAATATAAACAAATAAGGAATTTTGGCTCCAACAATGCACTTTATTAATATTTTGGAGTGTTTGTATTTTGTATTTTGTGAATTATATCTCAAAAGAGTTCTTTATTTTTGTTGATTGACTGTTATTTTAGGCTTCCATAGTTTCCTCTAGTTTCTGTAGCTCCTCCCCTTCCTCCTCACTTCGCTGCTTGCGATGCTGAGGTGAGTTGTGTTTAATTTGGTGTCGTGCTGTGTGTCGTTTTTTAAAAAACATGAACGGTTTATTTTTGTAATTCTTGCCGTATATTATTTGACTCCTTCCTGTCATGGCATACCGTCAGGCTTCCATAGTTTCTGTCGCTCCTCCCCTTCCTCCTCACTTCGCTGCTTGCGATGCTGAGGTGAGTTGTGTCCAAATTGGTGTCGTGCTGTGTGTCGTTTTTTTTAGCAAAAACGAACGGTTTATTTTTGTAATTCTTGCCATATATTATTTGACTCCTTCCTGTCATGGCATACCGTCAGGCTTCCATAGTTTCCTCTAGTTTCTGTAGCTCCTCCCCTTCCTCCTCACTTCACTGCTTGCGATGCTGAGGTGAGTTGTGTCCAAATTGGTGTCGTGCTGTGTGTCGTTTTTTTTTAACAAAAACGAATGGTTTATTTTTGTAATTCTTGCCGTATTTTATTTGACTCCTTCCTGTCATGGCATACCGTCAGGCTTCCATCGTTTCTGTCGCTCCACCCCTTCCTCCTCACTTCGCTGCTTGCGATGCTGAGGTGAGTTGTGTCCAAATTGGTGTCGTGCTGTGTGTCGTTTTTTAACAAAAACGAACCGTTTATTTTTGTACTTCTGTCATGGTCCGGGCGTGCACCGAGCGCACCTCCGAGAGCGCCCCAGACCAGCGGCAGCGAACAGCTGCAATCAATCACCGGCAATCAGCACACTTGCGACTGATGAGGGCTAGCGGAATAAAGACCAGTGGACCCAAGGATCCTTGCCGGAACATAACCTACTGTTGGCGTATAGTAAGCGATCATCATGCCTTATGCAATCTTGCTCTCTCTCTCTCTGTTTTTCTTCCCCCCATCATTTTGATTGTCTCTTGTCCACCTTGTCGATCCTACTGCAGACCTCCGTTCCCGTGTTGACGTCATTCCTCGCCCCCCCCCCCCAAACCCACCGCTTCCCGGACTGCCTCTTGGATCTCGACCTACCGCTTAGACACGGACCTCTTGACGCCTCTCTCTCAGCCCCCACGGACCTCCCGCTTGTCTCACGGACCTTCCTCTGTCTTGTCCCCACTCTCGATTCAACACTACGGTAAAACACTCGAGTAATTCCCACACCTAGTCTACACCACACACTCTTGGATATTAGTTCACACTCCATTTCCTTAGTTTGTATTATTATTGTTAATTATTATGTATATTGTGTGTATATACAGGTATATATATATAATAAAGCATAGAGCTTTACTGCCCCCTTGTGGAACTGTGCCGTCACAACTCCCTCCTCCAACCTTAACAACTTCTTGCCGTATATTGTTTACTTTTTATGTACCCTTAAGATATAAAGTGTTTTCGTGTTATTTTTTTCGCTATGTTGAGTGCTATGTTTGAAGCGGTCCTTTTTCTTGTCACGTGACCACTACGCAGCCTGTGTCCTGTTGGTAAAAAGTATGTTTTCTATATGTAGGAAGCAGAGCGGTACAAGGAGTCACAGAGAAGGAGTTGTATGTGATTTTTACTTCATTTTCACAATAAAACCTCCTGTAAAGAAGTCCATTGCGTGATCGGTGTCGACAAACTCATCAGACGTGCAGACCCGTTACATTTAGTTGGAAGTGGATTGGTAATTGTTTTTTTGGCAACACCAAGTGGTCACAATAATTCATTACCTAAGCTCATGACGGAGTAAATTGAATGATGCGGACACGTTTGTTACTGGATACTTTCTAATATGCCTCTCTGCTTAGGCTGCCGCCTCCGCGACCCGACTTTTGATAAGCGGAAGAAGATGGATGGATGGCTGCTTCTGCCTTGGAGACTTTGTATGTGTAAGTAATATGCAACTATAATCATTTGATACTTGTTTATATGGACTAATGTGCTGTTTTATTGTTGAACTCAGCCAGAAAAAAATATATCGCGCCCCACATTCTCACAACTATAATAAATGATTGTCTATAAAATTGTTATAAGTACATATTTGCATAACTTTGTATCCTTATTAAAATTAAAATTAACAACAATTATAGATCAACTTATAACAAATAACAACTTTTTTAATATTGTTTTTTAGTCTGTAACAGAAAATATTTAAAGTGCATCAATTTGCCTAAAAAAAATACTTATTTTTTAAAATAATTTCAACCATTTTATGCAGATTTTTTTTATTTTTATAAAGTCAATGAATATTGATACATTTAAATGTATTATCAAAATCAACCCCATTCGCCACGGCGTGGCGAAGTTGATAGAGTGGCTGTGCCAGCAATCGGAGTGTTGCTGGTTACTGGGGTTCAATTCCCACCTTCTACCTTCCTAGTCACGTCCGTTGTGTCCTTGGGCAAGACACTTCACCCTTTGCCTCTGATGGCTGCTGGTTAGCGCCTTGCATGGCAGCTCCCTCCATCAGTGTGTGAATGTGTGTGTGAATGGGTAAATGTGGAAATAGTGTCAGAGCGCTTTGAGTACCTTGAAGGTAGAAAAGCGCTATACAAGTATAACCTATTTATCATTATATTATTTATATCTTTAAAAATAGATTATAAAAATATATATTTGTTTTATTTTTATTTTTATTTTTTTAATGTTTTTAAAAAAAATTATGAATCAGTTCAGAATTCATAGGAATCACGATTCAGATGGGAATCCATTTTTTGTATAATATTATTCAATAAAATTAATATATTTTTTGGCATAATATTATACAATAAAATTGATATATTTTATTGCATAACATTATACAATAAAGTAAATATATTTTATTGTTTAATTATTATACAATAAAACATATTTTATTATTTAATATAATACAATAAAATATATATGATTTATTGTTTAATATTATACAATAAAAATATGTTTTTACTGTATATTATTGTTTAATTATTATACAATAAAACATATTTTATTATTTAATATAATACAATAACATATATATGATTTATTGTTTAATATTATACAATAAAAATATGTTTTTACTGTATAATATTATTTTAAAAAATGTATATATTTTTTGGTATAATGTTATACAATAAAATAAATATATTTTATTGCATACCATTATACAATAAAGTAAATATATTTATTGTTTAATATTATACAATAAAACACATATATTTTATTGTTTAATATTATACAATAAAACACATATATTTTATTGTTTAATATTATATAATAAAATATATATGATTTATTGTTTAATATTATACAATAAAAATATTTTTTACTGTATAATAGTATTCAATAAAATGTATATATTTTTTGGTAAAATTATACAATAAAATAAATATATTTTATTGCATAACATTATACAATAAAGTAAATATATTTTATTGTTTAATATTATACAATAAAACACATATATTTTATTGTTTAATATTATACAATACAATACATTTATTTTATTATTTCATATTAAACAATACAATAAATATTTGTTATTCTATAATATTATCCAATAAAATTAATATATTTTTTGGTAAAATGTTATACAATAAAATCAATATATTTTATTGTTTAATATTATACAATAAATGAAATACATTTTATTGTTTAATATTATACAATATAATAAATATATTGTATTGTTTAGTACTATGCAATAAAATAAATATATTTTAGAATTCACAATACAACTGGAGCGTTTACATGAAAAATAGGAACCATTCGAGAAACATTGTTTGTTTTTTTGTTTTGTTTTTCCCCCCAGTAATTAACAGTCATTCATATTTATTTATAAAACTCACTTTGAGTAGTGGTCTAACACATTGACGTTTAAAATGTGATACAGTAGATTTTTTGCGGATAGAAATAGAAGAACAGACTGATACATTCACAGAGTGTCAGACCTGTTGCTGTGAAATAACCCTGGAAGTAATCCGTCACTAACTCATGCTCACTTCATCATCCTTTGCTGTCTTCACCACTGCCCCATTATCTTCAAAGTCTCGCCCATATAAGTGAATTGTTCATATTTGTTGTAGGAAGAGAGCAGTTGAACACGTCACATACCTGGACAATAAAGCTGATTGTGATGAACTGAAAAGCAATTGAATGTCATTTACAGCAAACTTTCCTCAGCTTAATGATCATTGTTCAACTCGTGCGACAATTAGGGGGTCACAAAGAGCGTGGGTTCTTGCCAAGCTAATATATTTGTGTGGCGGTACTATTTCTTCTAATAATATATTGCTTAAATCCCTGTTTCCGGTTGCCATAACGACAGCAAAGATGTCTGACTTTGAGGTCAGCGTAAAAATAAGCTGAATAAATAGTAGCGGTGATGGGTCGCCAGATGGAGAGACAGACGAGCAGATGGGACGTGAGGACAAAAGTCAGACAGACGCTTACATACCAGCGACCTCTCAGCCAAAGTGCGGGTCCTGACTTCGGACATCAACTTGTACAAAAGCCAAAAGCAGTGAAGTTGTCACGTTGTGTAAATGGTCAATAAAAACAGAATACAATGATTTGCTAATACTTTTCAACTTATATTCAATCGAATAGACTGCAAAGACAACATATTTCATCTTGCAACTGGTAAACTTTGTTATTTTTTTGAAAATATTAGCTCCTTTGGAATTTAATGCCTGCAACATGTTCCAAAAAAGCTGGCACAAGTGGCAAAAAAGACTGAGAAAGTTGAGGAATGCTCATCAAACACTTTATTTGGAGCATCCCACAGGTGGACAGGCTAATTGGGAACAGGTGGGTGCCATGATTGGGTATAAAAGCAGCTTCCATGAAATGCTCAGTCGTTCACAAACAAGGACGGGGCGAGGGTCACCACTTTGTCAATCAACAGTTTAAGAACAACATTTCTCAAGCAGCTATTGCATGGAATTTAGGGATTTCACCATCTACGCTCCGTAATATCATCAAAAGGTTCAGAGAATTTTAGGAAATCACTGCACCGAAACAATGGTATTACAGACCTTTGATCCCACTGCGTCAACAAGCCACATCTGTGTGTAAAGGATATCACCACATGGGCTCAGGAACACTTCAGGAAACCACTGTCAGTAACTACAGTTGGTCGCGACATCTGTAAGTGCAAGTTAAAACTCTACTATGCAAAGCCACAGCCATTTATCAACAACACCCAGAAGTGCCGCCGGCAAGATGGACTGATGCAAAGTGGAAAAGCGTTCTGTGGTCTGACGAGTCCACTTTTCAAATTGTTTTTGGAAACTGTGGACATTGTGTACTCCGGACCAAAGAGGAAAAGAACCATCCGGATTGTTCTAGGCGCAGAGTTAAAAAGGCAGCATGTGTGATGGTATGGGGGTGTATTAGTGGCCAAGACATGGGTAACTTACACATCTGTGAAGGCACCATTAATGCTGAAAGGTACATACAGCTGTTGGAGCAACATATGTTGCCATCCAAGCAACGTTATCATGGACGCCCCTGCTTATTTCAGCAAGACGATGCCAAGCCAAGTCCAAAGGATTTACGATATACACAACGTGCCAACTTCACTGGTTTTCGGTTTAGTACAAGACCATTTCGGACAATGAAACCCTCTAATAAGGAAGGTTTTCTGTTTAAAACTTGTGCCTTCACACCAAAAACGCCACACTTCCTCCCATCTAGTGGTGGGACTTGAGAGTGCCTGCAGAACATCTCAGATCTCTGAACAAATGTTACGCCGAAGCCTTGTTATCCCTCTGCGTTTGGCTACGTACCCTGGTGCTGAAGCTGATCCAGGTCCATGAACTTGCTGGGTTTGGGGTTGAACCCCATGGCCGCCTCTCGCTCCGCCTCTTTGCGCTTCTGCTGCTCCTGCTGGCGGGCTCTCCTCGCCACCTCCTCCTGGAGCTCGTCCAGCTCACTGCGCCCTGAGACCACAAGACCACGCAATAAGTTTCAGGAATGCTTTCTTCGTAAATACTGGTTTTCCAGCTAAGCGTTTCCCGCATTCACCTGAAAATAAGACCGTAGGTATTCCCCCGGAAAAAGTCAGACAAGCTGGCAGCTAAATGTGTATCTCCATACACAGTGTGGAGCCGCTCCCCTGAGTTAATAATCATTACTTCCTTTAGGGCAAATAAACTGCATTTCTTAATATTTTATGGACCATGGCGCCGGTGGCGTTTCTGGGTGTTGTTGATAAATGGTTTTCGCTTTGCATAGTAGAGTTTTAACTTGCACTTACAGATGTAGCGACAAACTGTAGTTACTGACAGTGGTTTTCTGAAGTGTTCCTGAGCCCATGTGGTGATATCCTTTACACACTGATGTTGCTTTTTGATGCGGTACCGCCTGAGGGATGGAAGGTCCCTAATATCATCGCTGACGTGCAATTATTTCTCCACATTCTCTGAACCTTTTGATGATATTACGGAGCGTAGATGGTGAAATCCCCAAATTCCTTGCAATAGCTGCTTGAGAAAGGTTGTTCTTAAACTGTTCAACAGTTTGCTCAGGCATTTGTTGACAAAGTGGTGACCCTCGCCCCATCCTTGTTTGTGAATGACTGAGCATTTCATGGAAGCTGCTTTCATAGCCAATCATGGCACCCACCTGTTCCCAATTAGCCTGCACACCTGTGGGATGTTCCAAATAAGTGTTTGATGAGCATTCCTCAACTTTATCACTCTTTTTTGCCACTTGTGCCAGCTTTTTTGTTGCAGGCAACAAATTCCAAATGAGCTAATATTTGCAAAAAATAACAACGTTTTCCAGTTCAAATATCAAATATCTTGTGCAAAGACAAGATATTTAACGTTTGAACTGGAAATATGAATTATTGTTAATTACTGGGGGAAAAATTCAATGAAAAAAACAATGTTTCTCGAATGGTTCCTATTTTTCATGTAAAAGCTCTAGTTGTATTGTGAATGCTGAAATATGTGTATTTTATTGTATAGTATTAAACAATACAATATATTTATTTTATTGTAAAATATTAAACAATAAAATATTTAATTTATTGTATAATATTAAACAATACAATATATTGATTGTATTGTATAATATTTTACCCAAAAATATATTAATTTTATTGTATAATATTATACAATAACAAATAATTATTTTATTGTATAATATGAAATATTAAAATACATGTATTTTATTGTATAATATTAAACAATAAAATATACAGATTTTATTGTATATTCAATTGAATATAAGTTGAAAAGGATTAGCAAATCATTGTATTCTGTTTTTATTTAGCATTTCCACAACGTGACAACTTCACTGGCTTTGGGGTTTTGTATTTACTATTGCGATAAACTACTTTTCTTTTACTCTTCTTCTTTTTTTTTTACGGTCATTTCTTACAGCGTGCTTGATTACCTGTGTTGGAGGCACCACGGCGTCCAGGTGAGGGCAGCTCCTGCAGGATAGCACCGCTGCTCTTAGACTTGGGCACCGAGCGCCATGAGGGTCCGGACATCAGCGCCCGCTTGTGTTGGCCCACCTCCCTGCAGGAGGAAAAAGGGAAGTTAGCCAAGGCGTCTTCTTATTAGTGCGGCGCGCGGGTCGGAAACCTGTCAGGGCTGCTGCTGTTCCTCTCGCTGCTCTCGTAGCCGCTCTCCATCCTCTGGATCAGGCGGGGTTGGTGCTCCACCCCCCTCAGAGGCGGAGGGGCGGGCGGGCCCGTGGTGGGTCGGCCGCGACCGCCCGACGACCTGGGCGGACCCGCCAGCCCGATTCTCGCCTCCAGCGCCGCAGCCTGCTGGGAGGCTCGCGGCGTGGCCGTGGGCGTGGTGGGCCGCAAAGGCGGTAAGGGCGGCTGGGGGGGCGGAGGGAGAGTGGGGCCTGGCAGGGTGTGGTAGCCCTGAGAGCAGATCCTCTGGGTGGAGAAGATGCTGTCGATGTTCAGGGCTTCTCTGCGGGGCCTCCAGGTGGGCCGGTAGCAGCCTCCGGAGGAACTGAACCACAAAGAGAACCTGGTCAACTTTGGACTCTTTGCGCTCGTCTCTTATCGGCCAATCAGCTTCTTCCTGTCCACCCGTCCCATCTTGTCACTAAATCCACGCCACGCATCACGCAGGAATTATAACCCGCCTTCTTTATGACTTTCTTCTGGCTTTTGATAGCCTTAAAGAAGTGAGTAATAAATTAATATACTGTAAATTCCGGACTATAATATTTCCTACGTTTTGAAACCTGCGGTTTATAAAACGGTGCAGCTACTTTACTTTATTGCTAAAATATTGTTTAAAAATAAACAAATCAAGCAAAAAAACGTATTGTTTGTGCTATGGCGCACATGTTTTGCTCAAGGATACAACGGACGTGAAGCCGGGGATCGAACCAGGAACCCTCAGCTTGCTGGCATGCACGCCGTCCCCAATAATAATGTCGTTACATTAGGAAAACACAGAAAAACAGTACAATTCTGACTTTTTCTTCTACCTTAAAACCTATTGCCAATTTTATAATGAACAATTTTAATGAATAACTTGCGTAGAAAATATACGTCAATCTGATATACCTTTTTATTTGAACAAAAAAAAAGTAATGTATGATAATATAATATTTGTTGCATTATTAGGAAACACTCACCTGATATTTAATGATTATTACAGATTATAACCACGTTCTACACAAATGTAGCCAAGATGACATCATGAACGTGAACAACATTATTATTACACATTCACTCAGAAGTCAAGCAGGATTTATTGGAAGAAAAAAGAAACTGTTTGTATAATTTTCAAATATAATATTGTTACATTATTAGTGAATACAAATTATGCAATTGCATGCAATACATTTATGTGAAAACACAAAGAACACATTTAGTAAGAAAAGATAAAGTACATTAGATCAAGTATATTATTCCCTGGATTTCGCAAGCCGCTTGAAATGAAGTGGTGGGCCACATAAAATGATGTGGCGGGCCACTTGAAATGACGTGCCGCATGAAATGATGTGGCAGGCCACACGAAATGACATAGCGGGCCGTTTGAAATGATGTGGCGGTCCGCTTGAAAAGATGTGGCAGGCCGTGTGAAATGATTTGGCGGGCCGCATGACATGACGTGCCACATGAAATGGCACGGCGGGCCGTATGAAATGATGTGGCGGGCCGTATGAAATGATGTGGCGGGCCGTATGAAATGATGTGGCAGGCCGTATGAAATGATGTGGCAGGCCATGTGAAATGATGTGGCGGTCCGCTTAAAAAGATGTGGCGGGCCACAGGAAATGACGTGGCGGGATGCGTGAAATGATGTTGTGGGTCACATTAAATGATGTGGTGGGCCACATGAAATGATGTGGCAGGCCAATTGAAAGGAAATGGCGCGTAAAATGATGTGGCGGCGCATGAAGTGATGTGGCAGGCCAATTGAAAGGAAATGGCGCGTAAAATGATGTGGCGGCGCATGAAGTGATGTGGCGGGCCACATGAAATGACGTGGCGGGCCGTTTGACATGACGTGGCGGGTCAGATGTGAGTTTGACATGACGTGGCGGGTCAGATGTGAGTTTGACATGACGTGGCGGGTCAGATGTGAGTTTGACATGACGTGGCGGGTCAGATGTGAGTTTGACATGACGTGGCGGGTCAGATGTGAGTTTGACATGACGTGGCGGGTCACATGTGAGTTTGACATGACGTGGCGGGTCAGATGTGAGTTTGACACGTGTGCATTAAAAGTCCTTACAGTTCCCAACAAAAGTGGGCCATTAAATTGAGGTATTAAGCAAGCAAGGACAGTCCTTAGCTCCAAAACGGAGGTCGTACCTGGACTTGCTCTCACTGCTGGTGCTCTCATCCTCCCAGTGGCGGCCCCCCACCCCGCCCTCGCAGCCCCCCACCCCTGACGACGAGGAGGAGGACAGAGGGCGAGAGGAAGACGAGGAGGAGGTGAGCGGGCGGCGGGACGACAGCAGGAAGACCGCCGTCTCCTTGTACTCCTGCAGGGGAGGGGAGGGAGGCCCGGCTGGACCCTCCACTGCTGACTCTGGAGGGGAGGGGAGGGGAGGGGAGGAGCTATTTACTATCTCTTTCATTCATTCATCATCATTGACTTATTTTATATGACATATTATTATTGTATCAACACACTGTGGTGCACAGTCACATCACAATTCATCCTGAATGTAACACCTAAATGACGCTTATTAAAGGTTTTAGCGGGCCACTTTAAATAAAGTGGCTGACCACATTAAAAAAAAGTGGCTGACCATGTAAATGATGTGGCAGTACACCTTGAAAGAAGTAACGGACCACTTAAATGATGTGACGGGCCACATTAAATGCTGTGGCGGGCCAAATAAAAGACTACATAAAAAAATGTGGTGGGCCACATGAAATTTAACCCAATAAAATGATGTGGGGGTGCCACTTAATGAAGGGCATAAAATAATAAAATGATGTTGTAAACCACACAAAATATTGAGGGAAGTGTTAGACCACATAACATTTGTCAGGTCACTTCAATTACATCGGTGATGGACCACCTTAAAGGAAGTGGCGGACCACATAAATGATGCGCCAGTCCACGTTAAAGGAAGTGGTGGACCACTTAAAAAATGTGACGGCCACTTGAAATGACATGGCAGGCCACTTAAATTACGTGGCGGACCACATAAATGAAGGGCGGACCACATAAAATAATGTGGCAGACCACATAAAATAATGTGGCGACCCATGTAAATGAAGTGGCAGTCCACCTTTAAGGAAGTGGCGGACCACTTAAATGATGTGACCTGGCCAATTTAAATGATGTGGCGCACCACTTAAATGACGCCACGCACCACATGAAATGTCGTGGCAGGCCAAGTCAATTACATGGTGGACCACAAGATATGACATGACGGACCACCTTAAAGGAAGTGGCGGACCACTTAAATGATGTGCCAGTCCACATTAAAGGAAGTGGTGGACCACTTAATGTGACGGCCACATGAAAAGATGTGGCAGGCCACTTAAATTACGTGGCGGACCACATAAAATAATGTGGCAGATCGCATAAAAAAATGTGGCAACCCATGTAAATGAAGTGGCAGTCCACCTTTAAGGAAGTGGTGGACCACTTAAATGACGTGACGGGCCAATTTAAATGATGTGGCGGACCACTTCAATGACGTGACGGACCACTTTAAATACTGAGGTGGCCCATGTAACAGACCGAATAAAATAATGTGGCGAGCCACCTTGATTAATGTTGCGAACCACATGAAAAGATGTGGCAGGCCACTTAAACTACGTGGCGGACCACATAAAATAATGTGGCAGACCGCATAAAATAATGTGGCAGACCGCATAAAATAATGTGGCGACCCATGTAAATGAAGGGCAGTCCACCTTTAAAGAAGTGGCGGACCACTTAAATGATGTGACGGGCCACTTTAAATGATGTGGCGCACCACTTCAATGACGTGACGCGCTTATTAGAGGTTTTAGCCACATTAAAGAAATTGGCTGACCACATTAAAAAAAGTGTCTGACCATGTAAACGATGTGGCAGTCCACCTTGAAGGAACTGACCGACCACTTAAATGATGTGACGGGCCACTTTAACTGACGTGGCGGGCCAAATAACGGACTACATCAAAAAATGAGGCGGACCACATTAAATTATGTGGCAGGCAACCTTAAATGGTGCGGTGAACCCAATAAAATGATGTGGGAGAGCCACATAAATGAAGGGCATAAAATAATGCGGCGAAATACATACAATTATGTTGTGAAATGTTGGAGGAAGCGTTGGACCACATGAAATGTCGTGGCAGGCCACTTCAATTACATGGTGGACCACAGGAAATGATGTGACGGACCACCTTAAAGGAAGTGGCGGACCACATAAATGATGTGCCAGTCCACGTTAAAGGAAGTGGTGGACCACTTAAACAATGTGACGGCCACATAAAAATTATGTGGTGAGCCACCTTGATTGATGTGGTCAACCACATGAAATGATGTGGCAGGCCAGATAAATGAAGGGCAGACCACATAGAATAATAGAGCGGACCACATAAAATAATGTGGCAGACCGCATAAAATAATGTGGCGACTCATGTAAATGAAGTTGCAGTCCACCTTTAAGGAAGTGGCGGACCACGGGGGGGGGGGGGGGGACATAACTGAAGGGCATAAAATAATGCGGCAAAATACATAACATGACATGGGGGGGGGGGGGGGGGCACATAACTGAAGGGCATAAAATAATGCGGCAAAATACATAAAATGATGTTGTGAAATGTTGAAGGAAGCGTTGGACCACATGAAATGTTGTGGCAGGCCACTTCAATTACATGGTGGACCACATGAAATGATGTGCCAGTCCACGTTAAAGGTAGTGGTGGACCACTTAAACAATGTGACGGCCACATAAAAATTATGTGGTGAGCCACCTTGATTGATGTGGCCAACCACATGGAATGAAGTGGCAGGCCGCAGGCCACTTAAATTACGTGGCGGACCACATAAATGAAGGGCGGACCACATAAAATAATAGAGCAGACCACATAAAATAATGTGGCCGATCGCATAAAATAATGTGGCGACCCATGTAAATGATGTGGCGGGCCACATTAAAGGAAGTGATAGACCACATAAAATGATGTGGAAAGCCACTTAAATTACATGGTGGACCACATAAATGACGTGGCGGGCCACTTATAATAATGTCATTTAGCTCATAAAATGAAGTGGTGGGCCACAATAAATAATGTAGTGTACAACATAAAAGGACATGGCGGACCAATTAAAATGATCTGGCCCCGAGTTTGGCACTTGTGCTGTATATGACAGGAGTACACTCTGCTACACAAACGGTAGTGGACCTGTGGTCCGGTCTAAGGTCAGAGCTACCAGTCCTGGTATATGGGACCTGTGGTCCAGTCTAAGGTCAGAGCTACCAGTCCTGGTAGAAGGGACCTGTGGTCCAGTCTAAGGTCAGAGCTACCAGTCCTGGTAGAAGGGACCTGTGGTCCAGTCTAAGGTCAGAGTTACCAGTCCTGGTAGAAGGGACCTGTGGTCCAGTCTAAAGTCAGAGCTACCAGTCCTGGTAGAAGGGACCATTGGTCCAGTCTAAGGTCAGAGTTACCAGTCCTGGTAGAAGGGACAGTTGGTCCAGTCGAAGGTCAGAGCTACCAGTCCTGGTAGAATGGACCTGTGGTCCAGTCTAAGGTCAGAGCTACCAGTCCTGGTAGAAGGGACCTGTGGTCCAGTCTAAGGCCAGAGCTACCAGTCCTGGTAGAAGGGACCTGTGGTCCAGTCTAAAGTCAGAGCTACCAGTCCTGGTAGAAGGGACCATTGGTCCAGTCTAAGGTCAGAGCTACCAGTCCTGGTAGAAGGGACAGTTGGTCCAGTCTAAGGTCA
The DNA here is from genome assembly GCF_033978785.1 of Entelurus aequoreus. Lineage (NCBI taxonomy): Eukaryota > Metazoa > Chordata > Actinopteri > Syngnathiformes > Syngnathidae > Entelurus > Entelurus aequoreus. Next base: position 6,714,856 of record NC_084738.1, read on the forward strand.
GAGCTACCAGTCCTGGTAGAATGGACCTGTGGTCCAGTCTAAGGTCAGAGCTACCAGTCCTGGTAGAAGGGACCTGTGGTCCAGTCTAAGGTCAGCGCTACCAGTCCTGGTAGAAGTGACCGTATTGGGACTTACTGGAGTAATTATTGGGCTCCAATGCAGTTGTTGGTACCTCAGGTGTTCAGTTTTAGTCTTCAGGGTGCACAAACACAAGCCTACACCTAAAGTGTACCCCTATAAGTACTCCCAAAAGAAGACAGGCCTCAGTAGTACTAGCAGTAGTAGAAGTAGTAGTAGTCGTACCTCCGGCGTCTGCACCGTGGGACGGCGTGCCAAGCTGGTAGTTGCAGACCACGGTGGTCTGAGAGTCACTAAACAGGTGGCTGCCCGTGGATTGGTGCAGAGGTCGACTGCGTGAGGCGCGGTGACTCGAGCTGTCCGTCGACGAGTCCGTCCGGGTATCGCTGGAAATGGACGGCTCCCGACCTAAGACAGGACCTTTGGGTTAATCCCGAGCATCCGTGTGTTTACCGCCAGAGTCCGGGATAAAAACATGTTCTTTAGAAGGTTGAAGGTCAGCGCGTTATTGGCACACCCTCGCACGGATTATGGTCACAAGAGTAATCTGCTGGTGCGGCAGTCCCGTACCGGAGTCCTCGCTGTCGTAGCCCGCCTTGCTGCTGCCGCTGCAGTTCTGGACCTCCAGCTGCGGGTTGGAGTCGGTGCAGGGGTTGGAGCTCCCCTGCAGTATCACCGGCGTCCCACGGGGGTCAGCGTAGAGCAGCAGCAGGGGCTGATAATGGCCTTTGATACAGCGGGACACCACGTCCTTCCATCTAGGGCCGATCTGGACACACACACACACACACACACACACACACACACACACACACACACACACACACACACACACACACACACACACACACACACACACACACACACACACACACACACACACACACACACACACACACACATTAGGCAAAGTAAAAGGTCCATACGGAGAGAGAGCGTGTTGGACTGACTGCCAAAAGCCGAAGGTCAAACATGTCCTATACATGCTGCAGTGTGTCCATTTTGATATCATGTGGCGATACTTTGTCATTACAGCGGCACATATCCTCTACGTGACTCACAGCCAGGAAGCCAGCCAACATCCAAACGACCTTAACACATAATCAGTTGCAGCCAAAAGAACAAGTAAATGTGCACACACACACACACACACACACACACACACACACACACACACACACACACACACACACACACACACACACACACACACACACACACACACACACACACACACACACACACACACACACACACACACACACACACACACACACACACACACACACACACACACACACACACACACACACACACACACACACACACACACACACACACACACACACACACACACACACACACACACACACACACACTGACACACACACACACACACACACTCCCTCACCTCTTTGACTTGGGCATCGTCGAAGTACATCCATTTGCGTATCTTGGTCTGGAAGAAGAAGGTGGAGTAGTGCTTGCCGTAGTAGCACACCATGCCCACCAAGTAGAGCTCTGCCTGGCGAGCTCGCTCCTCTGTCACACGGTAGAACAACTACGGTGAGGGAGGGAGGAGAGCGGGGTGGAGGGAGGGAGGGAAGGAGGGATGCGGGGAGGAGAGGGAGAGGTGTGAGACAAACCACTTCACATGGTTTCTTTATTTTACACCTCCATTCTCTATGCACCCATTATTTCTATCTACCTACCTATCTACCTACCTACCTACCTACCTACCTACCTACCTACCTACCTACCTACCTACCTACCTACCTACCTACCTACCTACCTACCTACCTACCTACCTACCTACCTATCTATCTATCTACCTACCTACCTACCTACCTACCTACCTACCTATCTATCTATCTACCTACCTATCTATCTATCTACCGACCGACCTACGACATACCTACCTACCGACCGACCGACCTACCTACCTATCTATATATATATACACTAGCGTTCAAAAGTTTGGGGTCACATGTAAATGTCCTTATTTTTGAAGGAAAAGCACTGTACTTTTCAATGAAGATAACTTTAAACTAGTCTTAACTTTACAGAAGTACACTCTATACATTGCTAATGTGGTAAATGACTATTCTAGCTGCAAATGTCTGCTTTTTGGTGCAATATCTACTAGAGGCCCATTTCCAGCAACTATCACTCCAGTGTTCTAATGGTACAATGTGTTTGCTCATTGGCTCAGAAGGCTAATTGATGATTAGAAAACCCTTGTGCAATCATGTTCACACATCTGAAAACACTTTAGCTCGTTACAGAAGCTACAAAACTGACCTTCCTTTGAGCACATTGACTTTCTGGAGCATCACATTTGTGGGCTCAATTAAACGCTCAAAATGGCCAGAAAAAGAGAACTTTCATCTGAAACTCCACAGTCTATTCTTGTTCTTAGAAATGAAGGCTCGAACACTAAATTGTTTGGGTGACCCCAAACTTTTGAACGGTCGTGTACCTACCTACTTACCTACATACAGCCCTTTGAGACACTTGTGATTTAGGGCTATATAAATAAACATTGGTGGTTGATTGATATGTATCTGCTGGATCTTCTCTTTATTTTAGGCTGTCCTTTTTTTTGCTGCAGCTGTTACATATACCATAATGTTGTACATAGTCATTGAGATTTGTTATATATTGTATATATTATATCATAATATAATATAATATCCATACATTTTCTACCGCTTGGCCCTTACCCTGCCTACTTACTTACTGTACTTAACTACTTACCTATTTACTGTACCTACTTATACTGTACCTCCCAACTTACCTACCTACCTGCTATACCCACCCACCTACTTACCTATATCTACTTACCTACCAATTTAGCTATATTCAATTAATGTGCAACTGTTGTGACGTCAGAAAGTGACAACCTCCTTCTTCATACCCCGACAACCAGGCTTTGCTACACATCTTAAAACAAAGCTCAAACTTGGGAGCTGTAAATGTTCGTCCTCGGCAAACAGGCTAACCTAGCATGATGTTGCTGTTGAAATGTGAACTAGCTATGCTAGTGTTGCTAACGTTAGTGTCCCCCTCCTTCATGTAGTTGATGCACGTGTAAAAAGTGGATATGAATTGATCCCTAAATCCCTGAATCCTCATCACTAAGCACACTTCAAACTTTTTGGAATTGTGTGCTTCCACGTTTTATGGAAACAGGATGTTAGTTTTTTTGTGTGTGGAACCAGTCAGTGTACTTTGACTGTGGTAGCTATGTTTGTGTTATTTATATTTCTGGTGTCCTGCATATATTATTAGCTTATATTCATTATTTGTTGCTTGATGAATGCTTGGGCCTACTGCGCTACTGCACTTTGGTGTCGGTCATTGACTTTCATGTATTGTAATCAACAGAAAGATATGGTTTTGACCCAAGAACTACAAAGCGGAGAGGAAGCAGGACCAGACTCTCCTTCAGGCGACCTTTTGTTTGAACTGTTTTACGACCTTGTGGAGGGGGCGTGGCCTGCGGACCTGCAGCCAAGCGGGGTGTGCCAGGACCGGCTTCGAGATCAGCGACAGGTGCTTGGATGGCACACCTGGGTCTGCTTATCTAATCACCTGTCGCTCTGTCAATAGGCAGCAGCCGGGAAGGAGAGGGCAGTTGGTGGTAGAGTGCGAGCGAGAGCGAGACGGACAACACACTGGAGGGAAACCATTCGTGTGCTCATTTGTAGGGATGTCCGATAATGGCTTTTTTGCCGATATCCGATATTCCGATATTGTCCAACTCTTAATTACTGATACCAATATTAACCGATACATATACAGTTGTGGAATTAACACATTATTATGTCTAATTTGGACAACCAGGTATGGTGAAGATAATAAAGCATTGTTCAGAACCATGAACGAAGCTGTCATGTCCGTGATTGGTGGTCTGAAGAACCCGGAAGCGCAAATCTTCCACAGACCTTTTCTTTGAACTGTTTTAATCAAAGGCGATGGCTGTTTACGACCCCCGTCCCTTAGAAACAGCTGTTACCATGTAATCAGGGACAGTCCAAATAAAAGAGGAGGCGTACAATCTTTCGCCAGAGCGTGTTGAGACACTGTACCCTTGTACAGGTCGCCTGGAGGAGAGTCTGGTCCTGCTTCCTCTCCACTTTGTAGTTCTTGGGTCAAAACAATATCTTTCTGTTGATTACAATACATGAAAGAAACAGAAGCCCGTCATGTTGCTTCCCATCCTACACACTGTTCAAGCGTACAGTGTCCAGGCGTCTCTCCTCAATTGAGCCAAATTTAATTCTGTCTCTGTTTAATTCTTTGCTTCTTGTCTTGTTTAATACATGTCATCAGTGTTTGAACCTGACAAAAACCTTCTAAAAAAAGACCGGAGGATGATGTCATTGCGAAGGTAGGAAGTGTCCCAATACTTTTTTGTTCTCCTCCCGCTATATCTAATATTAGAAATTAAGCCAATTCCGCGGTTCGTTTGAGCGTAAAAACTCCAAAACACGCTGAGCCCGAACCCAGCTAAGCGAGCGCATTGTTACGTTTAAGAGGCAGGAAGCGAGTAATTATCCAAATTGTTATCTATTATCGCAAAGGGGCTAATCATGGCGGCGCTACGAGCGAAAGAGACGGCAGCAGGCGGGGAGCGCCAGGCAGGCGGATGGATGTGAAACAACGCCGACACAAAAGCAACAAAGCGCATTACGGCCACGATTTCTATCCCACAACCAGCTTCATCTGGGGAGGAGAAAAGAGCGACGGCACGCGGAGGAGGAACGGCGAGGGGATGAGGGCCGGGGGGGGGGGGGGTTTTGACACGATATAACATTTTCTCATGCATCATTCATGACAATCACTTCGGGACGAGTGCACCCGCGTTGTTACATTGAAATGCGCCGCCCTCGCTTGGCCATGACACCCTCTTTTCCACGCGTGCACGGGGGGAACTCCCCATGGTCGCCATGGAGGACGCCTGGCGACCTAACCTGGAATCTGTCCAAAAAGTCAGAGGCATGAGGGAGGTAAAAAGTTGCTCATTGCCGTGACAACGGCAGCCCCTCCTCCCCTGACACGCTGTCCTTAGTCTAGCGAGGTTTCATCAGCTAACAGCCTACCTGTCCTTCATGTCAAGGTTACTTCCTTCCGAGACCTTCCCCCCTGTCGGGTCCTTCAGAGGGCAGAGGACAACCTTTTGGTATTCACAGCTTTTCCCTCCGTCTTGTCAACACTCGGCCGCACAGGTGTCACACTCGAGGCCCGAAGGACGGGTCTGGACCGCCTCGCCGGTTTATGTGGTCCTCGGTCAATAAAACACTCGCTAAGTGTAACAGCTGAGCACAAAAGCTAGACATACACGATATTCCTAAAAGTATTTGGCCACCTGCCTTGACTCACATATGCACTTGAAGTGCCATACCATTCCTAACCCATAGGGTTCAATATGACGTCTGTCCACCTGTTGCAGCTATTACAGCTTCAACTCTTCTGGGAAGGCTGTCCACAAGGTTGCGGAGTGTGTTTATAGGAATTTTCCACCATTCTTCTAAAAGCGCATTGGTGAGGTCACACACACTCCGTTCTAATTCATCCCCAGATTACAGTTGGTACAAAATGCGGCTGCAAGGCTTTTGACAAAAACAAGAAAGTTTGATCATATTACGCCTATACTGTATATACCTATACATACACCTATATACAGGTATATAACTATACTGGCTCACTTGCACTGGCTTCCTGTGCACTTAAGATGCGACTTTAAGGTTTTACTACTTACGTATAAAATATTACACGGTTTAGCTCCAGCCTATCTCGCCGATTGTATTGTACCATATGTCCCGACAAGAAATCTGCGTTCAAAGAACTCCGGCTTATTAGTGATTCCCAGAGCCAAAAAAAAGTCTGCGGGCTATAGAGCGTTTTCTATTCGGGCTCCAGTACTCTGGAATGCCCTCCCGGTAACAGTTAGAGATGCTACCTCAGTAGAAGCATTTAAGTCCCATCTTAAAACTCATTTGTATAATCTAGCCTTTAAATAGACCCCCCCTTTTTTAGACCAGTTGATCTGCCGTTTCTTTTCTTCTCTCCTCTTCTCCCCTGTCCCTTGCGAGGGGGAGTTGCATAGGTCCGGTGGCCATGGATGAAGTGCTGGCTGTCCAGAGTCGGGACCCCGGGTGGACCACTAGCCTGTGCATCGGTTGGGGACATCTCTGCGCTGCTGACCCGTCTCCGCTCGGGATGGTTTCCTGTTGGCCCCGCTGTGGACTGGACTCCCGCTGATGTGTTGGATCCACTGTGGACTGGACTTTCACAATGTTATGTCAGACCCACTCGACATCCATTGCTTTCGGTCTCCCCACATATGCGGTCCTCTCCAAGGTTTCTCATAGTCATTCACCGACGTCCCACTGGGGTGAGTTTTTCCTTGCCCGTATGTGGGCTCTGTACCGAGGATGTCGTTGTGGCTTGTACAGCCCTTTGAGACACTTGTGATTTAGGGCTATATAAATAAACATTGATTGATTGATTGATGTTCTATCGCAGTGGTCCCCAACCACCAGGCCGCAGCCCGGTACCGGTCCGCGGACCGATTGGTAATGGGCCGCACAAGAAATTAAAAAAAAAAAGAAAAACTTTTTTTTTTCTTTTTTTTTATGAAATCAACATAAAAACACAATATATACCAATATAGATCAATATAGATCAATACAGTCTGCAGGGATTTATTTATGTAAAAAAAAAAAAAAAAAAAAAAAAAATTTAATCCTTTGAACAACACTCAGTTTTGGTTTGGGAAGTGAGGAGACACATTTTTGAAGTGGAATTCTTTCCCATTCTTGCTTGATGTACAGCTTAAGTTGTTCAACAGTCCGGGGGTCTCCCTTCTCACATTGCAGGTGCCACACATTTTCAATGGGAGACAGGTCTGGACTACAGGCAGGCCAGTCTAGTACCCGCACTCTTTTACTATGAAGCCACGCTGTTGTAACACGTGGCTTGGCATTGTCTTGCTGAAATAAGCAGGGGCGTCCATGATGGCAACATATGTTGCTCCAAAAGCTGTATGTACCTTTCAGCATTAATGGTGCCTTCACAGATGTGTAAGTTACCCATGTCTTGGCCACTAATACACCCCCATACCATCACACATGCTGCCTTTTACACTTTCACCCTAGAACATGTCTTGGCCACTAATACACCCCCATACCATCATACATGCTGCCTTTTACACTTTGCGCTTATAACAGTCCGGATGGTTCTTTTCAGTTTCCAAAAACAATTTGAAATGTGGACTCGTTAGACCACAGAACACATTTCCACTTTGCATCAGTCCATCTTAGATGAGCTCGGGCCCAGCGAAGCCGCCGGCGTTTCTGGGTGTTGTTGATAAATGGCTTTGGCTTTGCCTAAAAGAGTTTTAACTTGCACTTACAGATGTAGCGACGAACTGTAGTTACTGACGGTGGGTTTCTGAAGTGTTCCTGAGCCCATGTGGTGATATCCTTTACGCACTGATGTCGCTTTTTGAAGCAGGGATGGAAGGTCCGTAATATCATCACTTACGTGCAGTGCTTTCTCCAGATTCTCTGAACCTTTTGATGATATTACGGAGCGTAGATGGTGAAATCCCTAAATTCCTTGCAATAGCTGCTTGAGAAATGTTGTTCTTAAACTGTTCAACAATTTGCTCAGGCATTTGTTGACAAAGTGGTGACCTTCACCCCGTCCTTGTTTGTGAATGACTGAGCATTTCATGGAATCTACTTTTATAGCCAATCATGGCACCCACCTGTTCCCAATTAGCCTGTTCACCTGTGGGATGTTCCAAATAAGTGTTTGATGAGCATTCCTCAACTTTATCAGTCTTTTTTGCCACTTGTGCCAGCTTTTTTGAAACATGTTGCAGGCATGAAATTCCAAATGAGCTAATATTTGCAAAAAATAACAAAGTTTACCAGTTTGAACGTTAAATATCTTGTCTTTGCAGTCTATTCAATTGAATATAAGTTGAAAAGGATTATATTCTGTTTTTGTTTACGATTTTCACAACTTCACTGCTTTTGAGGTTTGCACATTGCAAAATGCCAAAAAGTGGACCTGCTGTCCAAAGTGTGAGTAAACGCCATCTTACGTCGCCCAGGCGCAGGCAGGTCCCCAGGCTGTGGATGACGTCCTCGGCCAGGTCGGAGTGGTCGGAGTCCCACACCAGCCCGATGGAGACGATCTCCGGCGAGTTCATCAGCACGCGGCGGATACGCAACACCTCGCCACAGTTGCTCTGGGATGGGAGGAGAAACAAAGGAACAATCTGAGGTCAGTAAGTGGGGGTGTTGTGCCGGGGGCCCCAAGCACAGGGGCCCCTTTGGCTCTTGTGAAGTTTGAAGTTGGGTTTTTTTGCCATTTCAATATGTAATAATAATAATAGATTTTATTTGTACAAAGCACTTTACATCAAAGTGCTACAGTGTATTAAAAATAAATACAAATAAAAAGATAATAAAAATAAATACAAATAAGAACTAGAACAGCCTAAAAGCTAGAACTAGTATGCATATATCTAAAAAAAAAAGGCTTTTTTAAAACAAGAATGTTTTTTTTAAGCCTTTTTTAAAAGCATCACAGTCTGTGGTGCCCTCAGGTGGTCAGGGAGAGTGTTGCACAGACTGGGAGCGGGGGAGCAGAAAGAGCATCTTATATTTATAGAAACGCGAACGTTATTATGAAATTAATATAGCCATGAAAGTGCACAGAAATACAAAATGCTTGGCAAAACCTCGCTATACGAACGCTTCACTCGACACAGACGTCATAACGTCGTCAAAGCTCACCTTTAAGCATTCACGCGCCAACATTTTTGGAACGAGGACGAAGTGATAAAAGAAAGGTAAAATCATTATACATCTATTTGTGGCAGGCAAGGAGAAAGTTATGTTCACTTTTGCATCTCATAGCGCACAACTGTGGTGCGTTCAAGACCCATGATTAAAGTTAGAAACAGAGGCGTCACTCGGTTTTGAAGAGAGAGTGAGACTTGCACTAAAAATGAACATACCGTAGTTTCCCGGACCATAGTGCGCACCGGATTATAAGGTGCACTGCCGATGAATGGTCTATTTTCTGTCTTTTTTCATATATAAGGCGCACTGGATTATAAGGCGCATTAAAGGAGTCATATTATTATTGTTTTTATTGTAAATATAAAAGACTTCCTTGTGGTCTACATAACATGTAATGGTGGTTCTTTAATCAAAATGTTGCATAGATGATTTTTTACACATCATCTTCAAGCCGCTTTCTGACAGTCGCTTCAGGATGCGCCGTTTTGTGGGCGCTCTTATTTACGTGGCTCACCTTCGACAGCGTCTTCTCCCCGTCATCTTTGTTGTAGCGGTGTAGCGTGCAAGGACGGGGGTGGAAGAAGTGTCAAAAGGTGGAGCTAACTGTTTTAATGACATTCAGACTTTACTTTAATCAATAACAGAGCAGCATCTCCTCATCCGGAAACACCAACAACGCCCGAAATGTGTCCCGGAAAAAAAAACGTCCGACCTGGAACTCTCTAATAACTAAAGTTCCTTGGGTGAATAATGCAAA